>NC_080169.1:20818486-21118486 GCF_950295315.1 Erinaceus europaeus
CAGGGGAGTCGCTTCACAGACGGTGAAGCAGGTCTGCAGGTGTCTGTCTTTCTCTCCCACTCTGTATCTTCCCCTCCTTTCTCCATTTTCTCTCTGTCCTATCCAACAACGACGACATCAATAATAGCTACAAAAAAAAGGGCAACAAAAGGGAATAAATAAATAAATTTTAAAAAAGAATTGGTGACTTATAGTAATAGCTCTCACCTAAACATGTGGGTCTACATGCTCTGAGATGACTTACTGAATTTCCAGTCTCACAATAACTCTAGTTCCACAGAGGAAAGTATGAAAATAGACCATTTGAAAACCTGCTGCATCTACGGCCATACCACCCTGAACACGTCTGATCTCGTCTGATCAAAACCTGCTGAAAGAGAGAAATGCTCATAACAATACCTGGGATGACAAAGGCAGCAGCTGCTGTGCATTTTGTGTGCACTAGCGCTGTTGCTACGTACATGTGTCCCCGGAAATACTGGTAAGGAAATTTTATGCTCACGGGCTGAGCAGAGGTGCACCAGGTTAAGTGCACATAGTACGAAGCGCAAGGACCAGCAGCAGGACCCTGGCTCCCCAATGCAGGGGGGGTTTGCTTCACCTGGAGGTAAAGCAGGTCTGCAGGTGCCACTGCCCCCCACTTTAATTGAAGGGGGGCTGGCTGAGAGAGTGCCTGCTTTGCAATGCATTTGACCCAGGTTTGACTGAGCTCAGCCCCCACTGCACAAGGAAAACTTTGGTGCTCTTATGTCTGTCTCATTCTGCCTCTGTCTCTCCATCTCTGTATCTCTGTTTCTGTCTCTCTCTCTCTAAAAAGGGTGACCTGGGTCAGTGAAGGCCAAGCAGTGACCACAAAAAATGTTCTTGTATTATTTCCATAGTTGGAAAAATACATGTGCTCAATTTAAAATAGGTATTCTCAGTTTATATCTTAGGGACAAAAGGGGCTGAGGGTTGGGGTGGTTCGGAAGCCTCTTGACATCTAAAATAAACCTAAGAACTTAAGTCTTACTTTTTTTATTTCTATTTTTTTAAAATATTTTATTTATTTATTCCCTTTTGTTGCCCTTGTTTTTTATTGTTGTCGTTATTATTGTTGTTGTTGTTGTTGGATAGGACAGAGAGAAATGGAGAGAGGAGGGGAAGACAGGAGGAGAGAAAGATAGACACCTGCAGACCTGTTTCACCGCCTGTGAAGCGACTCCCCTGCAGGTGGGGAGCCGGGGTTTGAACCGGGATCCTTATGCCGGTCCTTGTGCTTTGCGCCACCTGCGCTTAACCCGCTGCGCTACAGCCCAACTCCCTGAACTTAAGTCTTACTTAAGCAGTGTTGGGGGAAGGAGTGGGCAGACCGGTGAGGTGATAGTGCCTTTATGATGAGAGCTAGAGGGGCCAGGTGGTGGCACACCTGGTTGAGCGCACCTGGTTAAGCACACATGCTACAGTGCGCAAGGACCCAGGTTTGAGCCCTCGGTCCCCACCTGCAAGGGGAAAGCTTCACAAGTGGTGAAGCAGGACGGCAGGTGTCTCTCTGTCTCTCTCCCTATCTGTCACCCACTTCCTTCTCCATTTCAGGCTGTCTGTATCTATAAATAAAGGTTTTTTAAAAATATTTTTTTAAAAAAGAAGAATGAGAGTTGGATAAATTTCAGGGCAAGAGACAAACACCAAACTCATATTGGACTGAGTCTAAATAAATAGAAGAGAGAAAGAGAGAGGGAGGGAATGAAGAAGAGATGAGTGATGGTGGAGAAAGTGTTACAGAAGAAAGGAGGAAAGAAGAAAAAAGGAAAATAGGAGGCAAGGGATTGGCTTGATTTTCTAATGGGAGGTTGTGTCTGCATATATACAAGCCTAGGAGTTACAGGGACTTTGATAAGGTCTGTCCATTTCCCCCTCCTCTTCCTCCTCCTCCTTCTTCTCCTTTATCTCTCTCTCTCTCTCTCTCTCTGCCTCCAAGGCTGTCGATGGGGCTTGGTGCTGGCATTACAAATCCTCTGCACCTGGTGACCATCCCTCCCCCGATTTTATTGGCTAGAACAGGGAGAACTTGAGAAGGGAGAGGGAGAAAGAAAGATAGACACCTGCAGACCTGCTTCACTGTTTGTGAAGCATCCCTGCTGCAGGTGAGGCTATTCCTACTGGGCTTGAACCCAGGTCCTTGCTCAGGTCCTTGCTCAGTTACTATGTGTACTTAATTGGGTGCGCTGCCACCTGGCCCAGGATTGTCTATTGCTTAACTTTCCTCTACCCCACATCGGCTCCACTCTGTTCGGATCTGCGCTGGACTCCACTCTGGCCCTGCTTCTTGGTTATGTATGGAGAAGTATACAGTTGTAGTGGGGCAGGACTGGGCCCTGGGCTTCCAACCCATACATCAGTACCTGGACAGAGAGGGGAGAAGAGTTGCTGCCCCAAAAGGGAGTCAACTATTGTTAGAAGGAGTACTGATAGGAAAAGCATTACCATATCTGCTGTAATCAGTAATCAATCAATCAATCAATCAGATTTTGGTGCATGTCAGACTCACTCACCCTTTGGTCTGCCTAGGGAACTTTTCAGACTCAGGGTTGGGTTTTAATCAGACCCAGGAGACCTCTGGCTTCTACAGATAAAACTGCCACATGGAGGAGGGGCGGGCAATCGGCACTCACCTCGGGGAACACTGTGTTCTCTGTTCTCAGGGGGAAGTGGGAATTTCCACAGGGTAAGTTCCGAGAGAGAGAGAGAGAGAGAGAGAGAGGGGGGGGGGGGGAAGACTTGTTATCTTGATGAGAACTCTGTAGGAAGCGATGTAGAGAAGAGAGGTGCTCTCTGAATGACAGGGCACTTACCGCCTACCTTTCAAGGGTGCTGGGTCCCCTGGTGTCATGCCAAGGTGTGGACTGATTAATCTACAAATGCACTGATCTATGTAGATACCAGATTGTCAGTCTCACACCTAAAGGATGATTGTTCCTGCCCAGGAGATGTCAACTTGGCTATAACCATTCTGTAACCACCACCCCCATGCACTGTTAGGGCCCAGAAGTGTGGGCCTGGAGTCCCCCACCTGGGAGCAGATAAGAAGTGTGTGAGGACCTAATGGGGGTTGTATTGTTATGCGGACAACTGAGAAATGTTATACATGTACAAACCATTGTATTCACTGTCAAATGTAAAACATTAATTCCCCAATAAAGGAAAAGATAAATAAAAGTTTTCTAAAGTGAAAAAATAAAGTAAAATAAAAAGAAATCTCTTTTTTGTGCATTGGAATACGGTGGAGTGGAAGTGGGAGTGCTAAGCTGTCTAGCGGAGGTTGAGGTTCCATCAGCACTGTCTCCACTCTCTCTCTCTCTCGGCTGTCTCCCACCACTGGATTTCGAACCTGGACTCCCACGTCATTGGAAGCTCACCTCCCTGCTGTAGGTGCTCAGACTGGACTCATCCCTGTGACCCCAGCCAGAGCAGAGAGGCCTGAGCATGCTCCTGGGAGACCCATTCTCCCAGTGAGAGAACAGACCTGCAACATGGCGCCCACCATGCTGAGGTGGCTCCATCTGATGCTTCTTTCCTCTAGAATTCTCTCCTGCAGTCCCCTCAGAGGGCTCCAGCTGCTACAGCTCCCCAGGAGAGATGTCTGGCTCTGTCAGAACCAGTGGAAAACAGTGTTTCTTCCCCAGCCCTGGAATTCCCCATCATCTGCACTGAGCTCCTGTGGAGCTGGGGGTGGGGGGTGGGGTGAGGGAGGGGCAGGGCTGGGGAAGGAAGAGCCTTTCCACAAGCATCAGGGCTTGTGCTGTGGCTGGATTCCTGGCTGCAGGGTGTCAGCCTGGGTAGTGTCTTTTATCAAAGCTGCTCGACCTCCTGCAGCCCAAAGCAACTGAATCATGGTGGTAGAGTGAAGTTTTATAAATTCCAACAATGAAAAAATTTGCAGCACTAGCTGAAGGAAACTGAAGACACCCTCAAAATAATGTTCTCCATTGGATCATTTGTACTAACTAACACTCAAGCAGGCTGTTACTTCCTCTCCCTCTAGCAAGAAAAAGCCCTTCATAAGTAAACAATTTTTTTTCCTCCAGGGTTATTGCTGGGCTCGGTGCCTGCACCATGAATCCACCGCTCCTGGAGGCCATTTTTCCCCCTTTTAGTTGCCCTAGTTGTTGCAGCCTCGTTGCGGTTATTATTGCCATTGTTGACGTTGCTTTGTTGTTGGATAGGACAGAGAGAAATGAAGAAAGGAGGGGAAGACGGGGAGAGTAGGATAGATACCTGTAGACCTGCTTCACCGCCTGGGAAGCGACTCCCCTGCAGGTGGGGAGCCGGGGGCTCGAACCGGGATCCTTACGCCGGTCCCTGCGCTTTGCGCCACCTGCGCTCAACCCACTGCGTCACCGCCCGACTCCCAGTAAACAATTTAACAAACGAATGGATAAAGGTAGAGGGGGAAATCTCCCTCCATGGAAGAATTCTGAATAACACCTGTAGATAGCCCCTTGCCCCACCCCACACACACAGCAGGAGGGAGAGCTGAAAGCCTCTCTCCTTGAGGATGGAATTGAGTAACAGGACTACTGGTGTACAAACAGTTTGGAAGAGAAAATGCAGTTACTTGTAAGGAAGAGACCTGGCAGACATCACCTTAACCTAAGGTAATATGGCCAGCGGCATGGCACGTCGTCATGCACCTCATGACTGGATTAAATGAGAAGGGCACATTACTTTTGGGGTGTATTTCCTCTAAGTTACAGCCTCAGTTGATGATATGAAAACCAACCATCCAAACAAGCAAAACCAACAAACCAACAAACCCTCAAATCTTATGCTGAGAAGTTCTAAATGTGCTTCTCTAGTACACAAGACCAACTCTCCCAAATTCTAGACTCCTAATTCTAATGCTGGCTTGGCATTTCTTCTTCTTTTTTTTTAAATAAATATTTATTTATTTCCCTTTGTTGCCCTTGTTTTTATTGTTGTTGTAATTATTATTGTTGTTGTTATTGATGTCATCGTTGTTGGATAGGACAGAGAGAAATGGAGAGAGGAGGGGAAGACAGAGAAGGGTAGAGAAAGATAGACACCTGCAGACCTGCTTCATTGCTTGTGAAGTGATCACCCTGCAGGTGGGGAGCCAGGAGCTGGAAATGGGATCCTTATGCCAATCCTTATGCTTTGCACCAAGTGCGCTTAATCCTTTGCACTACCGGCAACTCCCCCACACTATCCTTCTAATGGACAGTGCTGCTCCCCAGAAAACTACTCACATCTAGAAACCAGATCCCATGGGTTTGCAGAGCCCCATTTCTTAAACACAAACTGATGGTCCCATTATTTCAAGTAATCCTGATTGGACTAATTGGGTTAATGGGGACTTTTTAAAAAAGCCTTGGTTTGGTTTTTGTTCTTCTATCATCTGCTGATGCTTTGCCCAAGGGGCTGAAAGCCCTCCCAATGGGCATAGGAGGTTCCCTTTGATTTCCTCAGACACTCAACAGAACACTCACTACCTGCAAAGAATGGGAAGGAGTGGGGGGATTCTCTGTCTCCATGGTGGAGGCTCCATTGACTGGTGAGCAGCCAGTGGCCACAGGACTGCTGAGGGGGCAGGGTGGGTGCATGGAGCAGTGTCAAGGCAGCAACCTGCCCCAGCTCAGACCTGCAGGACAGCTGTGGGGTGTTCTGAGTACCAGCCTGCCTGTGTGTGGGAACAGACTGCTCCAGACCAGCTCACTTAGTAGATCAAGGGATTTCTTGTTCTCAGAATCAAACTTGAGGGGCTTGTTTGTTCTGAGAACAAATTTGGGGAGGGAAATAAGAGGCTGTGAGCTTCAGGAAAGATCAGCTTTAAGAGCCCAAGGTACACTGTAGAGCTATGACTGAAGAGACTAGGCTATGGAGGGAGGGTCCAAACAAAGACTGTGGGGCTCAAAGGGCAGGAAGGCACAACAAACAGCTCATTGACCAAGGCATCTGGTATCAGAGACACAAGGATGGAAGAAGGGACTATGTTAGGGAGACCTGCTGCCTTCCCAAATTCCGTTATCTTGCCATGTAACTGAAGAGAGAGAACGAGATTGACAGGGGCTTGAAGCATATCTTGATATTTTACCCCTAAATCTAAGCTCACTGCCTTCAGTCTTTCCTTACAGTGGCTATTCCTTTCTGACTTAGGGTTGAAGCTCTGGACTGGGAATTACACACACACACACTTCACTTTACTTTTAATTAATGGTTTAATGATTGAAAAGATTGTAGGATAAGAGGGGTACAATTCCCACCAAGAGAGCTCTGTATCCCATCCCCTCCACTAGCAGGTTTCCTATTCTCTACCCCTCTGGGGGTATGGACCAAAATTCTTTATGGGGAGCAGAAGCTGAAAGATCTGGCTTCTGTAATTGCTTCTCCACTGGATATGGGCATTGACAGGTTGATCCATACCCCTAGCTGGTCTCTATGTTTCTCTAATGGGATAAGGCTCTGGGGAGGTGAGGTTCCAGGACACATTGGTGAGGTCATCTGCCCAGGGAAGTCAGGTTGATGTCATAGTAGCATCTGCAACTTGGTGGCTGAAAAGCATTAAGAATAAAGCAGAAGGAATTGTTTAACAATCAGGAACCTAAAGGTAAGAGCAAAGTAGATGGAACTAAGGGTGTTGGTGTGGAAAGAAGCTAGGAAGTCTTTTAGGTATATTCCAAGGGGCCCATGACTTTAGTAATTTTTGCCTGAGCCTGGTAACTAACATGCTGGTGGGGCTAGGAGTATTGTCTGGGGAGATACTGTCAGAGTTGAGAATAGGACTGAAAAGCTGGATCAGGGCAGAAAGTAGCTCCCAAATATTACGAAAGTATATAAGTACTGTTAACTGTTGGGAGCCGGGTGGTAGCGTACCAGGTTAAGCTCACATGGTATAAATACCAGAAGCCTGTGTGACCTCTTCATCCCTCTCAGTCTGAGCTTGCATTCCATGGTCATAGCTAGGAACGTTCTAGGCTGGACTCATTTCAGGACCAGTCTTCCTCAAGTGGCAGAGTGTGTTGACCAGCCTCCCTTCAGAGAATGGGGCAGTCCCTACATTACTGTTCTACATTGAGGGCAAGATCATGTAGAAGCCCACAAGAAGGTTTATGATGCAAGTGACCAGTGACGATGGAGAGAGGGATCCATTAGAGGTCTAGGTCCATCCTATCTGTGGGAATCCATGGATTCCCTCATTAGAGCCCCAGATAATGGGTTGGCCTGGTAGTGGCCAACTGACTCATCAAATGAGTCAGTCTTTTGCCATTATCCAGCTTTTGTAGTCCTTGCTTTATCTGACAAGGTTTGACTTAAAGTAGTTGTGGGAAGTGAAGTAGAGGAGAGGAAGGTATCTAGGTTTAAGTAGAAAATATTTTATTAAGTACTTTATAGTGTCTTTTTTAGGTCTTTCTACCTGCTTGTTGCACTTACTGAGTTTACAACTCCTTACTGCAGACTATTGCACACTTTTACTTAAAGGTCTATATTTTCCCCCTAACTTGTGGATACAGGGCCATTGGGCCCTGGTCAATGTCTAGGTTCTGTAACTTTGTTAGGAATTCTATTTTTTAATGTATAGTATTTTTTAATGTTTAGTATTTCATTCTCTCTTTTCTCCTTCTTTTACTGTGCCAACTGCAGAGAGAAATGAAGAGATTATAGGGCCAGAAAGTGTCAGGAAGACAAAAACCAAACCAAAACAACAACAAAAAGATGCTATATTTTAATCTACTTTCACAGCAACTCAGGATTAAAGAGAGAGGGAAGTGGGTCTAATTGTGCTGGATGGTCCAGGAATGAACTGAGTCAGAGGCGATTTAGGATGAGAAGAAAATCGTGCCCCAAGCCAGCTGGCCCCTGGGTTATAGAGAAGGGTGTCCTCAGCAGAGGGGCCTTGGTCTTGCCAGAACCAGACACACATCTGCCAGAGAAGTAGGCTGCCTTTGCGGGTGGGGAGGGCTGTAGGGCTCAGCCTCTTGGGAGAGCTCTACTTCCACCCAAGAGCCATTGTCTGCCTGCAAATGTGCTTTCACCAGCTGCAAACTGTATTTATGGCTTCTTGGAATTTTCCAAATGAAGTAACTTTTTTTCCCCCCCCAGACCATTTTCTTCACAACTGAAATCGGATTCCCACAGTCCATGGAGACAAACAAAACAGCATGACATCACTCACCCGGGAGCTGTCCTGACAGATACCATCACAGCCTTTTGTTCAAGATGAGATGGATGTGATTTGCTTTCTGTAGGTGGCATCCTGCCCCTAACAGACCAGGGGATGGTCTTCTAAGTTGCACCTGAGGACATGGCAGGTGAGCTGAGCAGCACATGTGCAGAACAGCCCAGGGGAGGAGGCTAATTCAGAAATGGTGCTCCAGGACCCAAATCCAGAGAGGGACACAGGCATCTGATGCTCTGTGGCCTCTTATGCTCAGATGACCGCACTAGGCACAGAGAAGAATGACCAAGTTCAATGGCCTGGATTCATATTTGCCTTGCAAACTTAAGCTTCCTTTTCTGTAAAGTAGGGTAGGGGTAGAGGGGGATTAAAAAAAAATCCCCCATTTTGCTCCCCTACCTCTGTACATTGGGACTAAAAAGAGAATTATATGGACAGGAAAATATGTGCCCTGCTTCTGAGGTTCATCCTCTCAGATCTGAACACTGAAATGAAAGTATTTTGAATTTCCTGGGTTTGAACTCACAGGCCACCACATAGAAGCCCCATGAAAAGGAAATGCTTTACAAGTGATGGAGCAGTGCTGTGGTATCTCTTCTTCTTTGTCTCTTTTCCTCTGTCTCTCACCTTCTATCTGTGTTGGTCTGCTTCTGGATTCTGCTTCTAAGACCCCTTCTATTTCATTGGTTTGATCCCCCCTGTTTAACACTGTATTCTATTTACGTAACCACTATTGACTGAGCACCGCCCTGCCTCCAGGGCATTGGTTTAATCCTCACTGGTTCGTGCTTTTTCCTTCTCCCCGCCCCCTATCCTACGTACATCCTCTTCAGACCTGACTCTTCTGCCTCAGGAGAGAGAAGGACAAGATTGTGATTAGAGATAGCTTAGATTGCGCTGCATTCCACATGAATAAAGACTGAACTGCGTACCACTCAGCCATGAGTCCCTAGTCATCTCTGTCTTCCGCCTGTGAAGCTCAGCCTGACATATCTGGGAAAAAGAAAAAAAAATGTCCACAGGGAATGGTGGAAATGAGCAGGCACAAAGCCTAACAATGTCCCAGGGAAGCCCTGAAGGCAAAATAAATAACCTCTCTTTCTCTCCCTCTCTCTCTCTATTGCCACCAGGGTTACTGCTGGGGCTCAGTGCCAGCACTATGAATCCACCACTCCTGGTGGCGATTTTTCCTCCCTTCCTCACTTTCTCTGTCCTATCTAATGGGAGGAAGGAAGGAAGGAAGGGAGGGAGGGAGGAAGGAAGGGAGGGAGGGAGGGAGGGAGGGAGGAAAGGAGGGAGGAAGTGCCAGAGTTGTTTTTATTTTATCAGAACACTGCTCAGCTCTGGTTTATAGTGGTGCAGGGGATTGAACCTGGAACTCTGGAGCTTCCAGCATGAGGGTCTCTGTATGAGAATGTGTAGATGCTTAAGGAATTCATAGGATTAGTGGTCTGGGAGGTGGTGCAGTGGATAAAGCATTATACTTGCAAACACAAGGTCCTGAGTTCAATCCCTGGCCGCACATGTACCAGAGTAATATCTGGTTCTTTTTTCTTTTCATTCATTCATTCTTTTCTTTTTCTTTTTTTTTTTTTTTGTGATGTCTAGCTTTCTCTCTATCTCTCTTTCTCTCTCTCTCTCTCCCCTCCTACCTTTCCAATAAATAAAAAAAAATAAAAAGGCATAGGATAGAGTTGAATCAAGAGAGAAGAACTTACACTGTCCCTATCAGCTAAACCAGAGATGTGGGGGCTCTTTTAACAGAAACACTGTGTTCCAACAGCTCTGCATAAAATTAGTCAGGCTCTTGCTTTGGCCTTAGGAAAGAGCTTAGCAAACATTACGTCACTTTTTATGCTTCATTTTCTTTATGGGGATTAACAACAAATTATCAACCCTGATAAGACCTACCACACACACAGCACTTAAATAAGAGTGATTTTTCTTCTGGGGAAGGCAGTCTATGAAGAAGGGGTTTATTACTCCTGCTTTGTACATGAAGACCGAGGTTCAGAGACCTTCAATTATTTGACTATGGTCAGTCTATATTAAGCAGAGCCAGAAATTGTCAACTTCAAGTACATATGCTTTCCACTTCCTAAACTGGAACTTAAATTCACAGACGTGGACAACTCAATAAAATTAAACAGACAACTCTTACTTGATTAAATGTCAGTCCTCCCTTCAAAGTCATGGTAATCTATTAAAGGCTACATTTACAGAGTAAGAATTTGGGGGCTCCTATATTTTCTCCTCAACATGAGTCATAGCCTAAAAGAACAGTCTGTGCTGATGGAATTGTACTAAGTAGGACTGTCCAAAGTAAGTTATAGCTTTTTGCCAGTTTTCTGTGCCAGTGACCTAGAAACAATTTCTGTGAAATAATCCAGCAAACTCTGGTCCAAACCCTTCAAATTCAGAAATCATTCCCCAAAAGGGGAAATATTAATTTTTATTGTTTCAGAGAAAAACATTTTCATAGCCCAATTATAAGAAAGAAAGAAAGAAAGACCTACTATGCCAACACTTCTAAATTCTGGCATTTATAACTTGTAAATTACAGCATGGAGATGCAAAAGAATCAAGCTAGCAATTACTTTTGAACCTCCAAAGCAAGAGCTTAACTTTTAGTCAAATATAAAAATGCATAAGCATTGTGTACAGCTAGCATTGGATAACATGCAATTTAAGAAGAACACACACACACACACACAGATAGTGTAAAAAACTAAAAGGGCAAGAATGGAAATCTGCTAAAAATATTTATTTTTAATAATAATAAGAAAATAATGCATGCACACATTATTGGTGCCAGCAAATAAATGATCCATTTATTATTATTTTAAAATCTTACTAGATTTGCTATGGCACAGTTCAAACTGGAGTTATTTTGGGGTCACGGGCTATTGTTAAATTTATCCTTAGACTAATTTGGACATGAGAAAAAAGTACACTCACAATAAAAACACTTAGGGAAAAACAAAACTTTTAGGAGAAAAGGTAGAAGAAGCTTGAATATGACCTAGATGAGTGACAACTTAAGCAGATAGATAGTTTTATCCTGAGTGTGGATTATTTTCTATCTTCACATATTTCTCACTGCCTTTTTAAGAGATATTTCAAAGGTATGAGAAAGAACACAAAGGAAAACACATCCTCAAACTCTGACTCTGACGTATTAGGGAGCCAGGTCGTAAATGGTTTCCTTAAACATGAACGAGGGCACTTTAGAACTCTGGACTTACATGTATAAACTTTTCTGCAATGAGCAAACTCCTCACTTGAATTGGAAGTATACAGCAGACAGACTGAGAAATAGTGATAATAAGAATTACAATGACCAACTAGTGAAAATGTGGTAATAACGGCATCTGCTGTGGAAACTCTAGTTTCTAGGCTTTCCTTAAGCTTCCCTCCAAGTATCTTTTTTTTTTTTTTAAATTTATTTTAAAAAGGAGACATTAACAAAACCATAGGATAAGAGAGGTACAACTCCACACAATTCCCACCACCAGATCTCAGTATCCCATCCCCTCCCCTGATAGCTTTCCTAGTCTTTATCCCTCTGGGAGTATGGACCCAAGGTCATTGTTGGATGCAGAAAGTGGAAGGTCTGGCTTCTGTAATTGCTTCCCTGCTGAACATGGGCATTGACTGGTCCATCCATACTCCCAGCCTGCCTCTCTCTTTCCCTAGTAGGGAGGGGCTCTGGGGAAGCGGTGCTGCAGGACACACTGGTGAGGTCGTCTGTCCAGGGAAGTCTGGTCAGCATCCTCCTGGCATCTGGAACCTGGTGGTTGAAAAGAGAGTTAACATACAAGGCCAAACAAACTGTTGAGCAATCATGGACCTAAAGGCTGGAATAATGCAGATGAAGTGTTAGGGAGCCCTCCAAGTATTTCTATGCCACAGGTACTTATAGAAGAAAGTTTTTATTACCTCTCGAAAAGTGAGATTTCTCACTTAAGATGTTGCTCAAGAGAAGACAACAGGTTTATGCTGATTATCTGGTACATAAGAAGATGGAGACCCAGGATTACAGAAAAGACATCCTGGGTTCATGATAGAATTTGTTTAATAAACACAGTATTTTGGCTAACTACTGAAATAAACAGAACACAAGACAGTGAAGTCTATCTTTATGTATCTAACATCAGATATATATATTTTGTAAAATAACAAAGTGGAGACATCTAAGCATGGAGCAGAGTGGGAGTTTGAGAGGAACAAACTAGTTGATTCACATAGCAGTTCTATTATTCTCTTAATTATGGCACCATGACACTCAGCCTCTCCAACTCTAAAATTCTGTGACCACAGTAACTTATTAATATTAATTTTTTCAGGCTTCACCCAAATGATTCATCAGAATTCTGGAGGAGAACAATGTAGGGCATTTGATTTCCACAGTTTAATAAACTGCTTATTCAACTGAGTTTAAATCTTGTTTTTGGAACAAAGAGAGACACATAAACAAGATACAGGTACAGTTGCTGGCTTGCCAGAAGCCATAATTGCATTTCCAATAGGTAGTGACAAATTATTGCTTCCAATTGCAAAAGGTCAATGAATTTTTAGCTGTTTCCATAATTTCAATGTTTTTGGAGCTGTGTTGGCCCTGTATTTCTGGATGGAGTTTTCTGATCTAGTTCAGTTGATCTCTCTTATGTTGGAGGACACGAAATAGTTGTGTGGTAGCAGGAGGTAGCATAATGGTTAGGCAAAAAGATGTCTATGCCTGAGGCTCCAAAATCCCAGGTTCAATCTCCCATACCACCATAAGTCAGAGATGAGTAGTTCTCTGGAAAAAAAAAAAAAGTTGTGTGCTAGTCCTATCAATTCATCCTAATAGCAACAAAGCCCTAATTTACTCCCCAGTCCCCACTATAATACAAAAATAATTGAAGGGGATTTGCAGAATATCAAATTGCATAAGTAAAAGTGAAAATGTAGAATAGGAGAAATAAGTCTGAATAGGAGACTATAAAATAAGCCAGGAATGAAATCCCAGTGAATTCCTGCAATGACCTACATTTCTTTTGTTTCTGGTAGAGTCCAACTGTGGTATTAAACTTTCCACCATCCAGTGTAAAAGAACAATTCTACCTACAATGGCATAGTTCATGGAGAACATAAGACAAAAGGCAAAGCTCAGTAGAAATATGGTTGTTTGTGGTTATAAGGAGCACAAGTTGCTCTCCAGGGCCTTCTCATAAAGAAGTGTGCCCAAAATAAATGTCCTCGGTAACTTTCTGGAGAACAGATGGAATGCTAGGTGCACAGGGCTAGTCCTTAAGGCAATTTTTACTTTAAGACAGTGGCATCAGCACTAAGCAAGGAGTGGCATAATGGCACAATAGAACAGACTGCTTGAGTTCAAGTCCCAGCTGTTACTAACAGCTCTGTGACTGTAGTGTTATTCCCAGGTGTCTTAATTTACCTGTGATGAGGGGGAATAATAGCAATTTATGAAGATAAAGAGAGTTAAGAACTACTCTTGCCACTTGTAAACAAAGATCAGTAGATACCATTAGGATGGGCAATGCCATAATTGAGTAATGTACACACTGACTGACCTTAAACCCATGACAGATTAACGAAAACCAACCAAACAAAAACCACTTCCTGTGGAAATGTTTATTTATAGGATTGTTTTCACACGTGTAGTTACGTTTCTCCCTAAGACAGGAGTCGCACACATTTCACCCTCCACCCAACCATTCATGATCCTCCTCCACCACACAGGGAATGACTGGCCACCCCTCTACCCCTAACCCCCACCACCCCAACCTACTAATCTCAGAGTCTCTGGATCCGCAAGGAAAGACTTAAGCCCATTAAGATTTCACCTGCATTATCCATTGTTTTACTTTTCAGGTTCCACCTATGGGTGAAATTATCCAGTATTCATCTTTCTAGAATGTAGGGTTGATTTTAAGAGCATTGCTGTCCAAAGAAAGTTTCTGTAAGAACAGAATTATTCTATATCCAAGCTGTTCAATTCTTATTCCTTGTGACTACTGAGTTCTAGACATGTTGCTCATTCTGCTTTAGAAGACATGATGGACTTAGGTTTTAGACTTAAATAATTCTGCTAATTGAAGACTTGAATGTCTAATTTAAATAGCAACAAAGAAATGACAAGTAGCTACCATACTGGACAGTATAAAGATAGAAAATGTTCATCATTGAGGAAAAGTTTGGACAATGCTTATCTAAAAGTTATCTTCCAGAGCAGCCAGTAACTCAACTGGATAGTGAGTCTGCTTTGCCATGTGAGTGACCCAGGTTCAAGTCTGGCCCCACTGCACTGAAGGAAGCTCCCCACACACACATGAGAAAAGCCAGCCCAGAGTGGTGAACCCCTAGAAACAATAATAAAATATCTTCTAAGCAATGATGTCTAAACACTGTTATAAGTTGCTTTTAGAAAACAAACTCCAGATTGATATATAACGGGAGTGTGAGCAGACCTGTGTTGCCCGGAGATCACACTCTTCAGTGCGCAGACTGCTTGGACTTGCATTGTAGAGCTGCCTGTTTTGTGATGAGAAAAGTCCAACGGTGAGCAATTGAACCGAATGCCAGTCTATCTGTATTCGAGGGAGGCCAAGGAAGTGTCCAAAGCAAGGCCGAAATCCTTCCTAGAAATCATTTTGAATCTATTGAGACTTCAGAGCACAAAGGAGTGGGCTTGATCCCAAACTCAACTTCATCTAGCACAACTGTGCTTATTTCAGTCTGACAATTTTAAAAGGTAATTTAACCAGGTGCCAGTTTCCCTGTCCCCTAATCCCAATATCTAAAAAATTAAAAATTAAAAAATTCCAAGTAGTATGCTCCCTATCAAAATAAATTATTTGGAAAGATACAATTAAATTAGTAAATAAGAGAAGTTGTAACACAGGTCACAGATAAAAAGTGGTAACAACTGCTGAAATAACTTCCTATCAATTATGCAACACAAGGTAAAATTGAGGGAAAGAAATATAATAAAATGTGCATTTTGATATGTAAATTTTCAGGTGTAGCCCCATTAGAAGAAGCAAAGAAGTTACTAGAACTCACAGAAATCTGTTGGTGACTCAGTTATCATCACTGTCAGATTTTCTTTGCAACAGGTACAATTCTGGGTTAAGTTTGGAACAAAGCAGATGTTCCTTTGGATGTAGTAAGGGTGTCTTGAGTGCGTTGGAGGGGAAGAGAGGATTGGATCTGGAAGAAAAAGGGGGGCAATTATGTACAAATAAATGTAGACAGACAGTTTTAGAGATGATGGTTGGCTACGACTATAATCTTAGGGGAACTGTAGTGGCTTACAGTGGGGAGGCTGAGGATTCAGAACTCTGATGGTGAGAATGCTGTGAAATTATACCCCTGCTGACATGTAATTTTGTAAATCAGTATTAAATCACAAATTTAAAAAAACATTAGAAAAATGCTCAAAATTGGCCTTTAGTAATTACAAGTAACTTTTTTGTTCAGAAAAAAGAAAAGAGTATATGTCCCGCAATCATCTTATGGTTCTTGAAAAATTCATAGCACATTCTAGATAATTCCAGTGCTCAAACCGGGGCTATGTGTAGCAAGGCACAAGTCCTACCTAGTGAGCTATATTTCTGTGACCCCTAATCTCGTTTTTTTTTTTTAATTGGGGGATTAATGTTCTACAGTCAACAGTAAATAGAATAGTTTGTACATGCATAATATCTCCCAGTATCTCCCAGTTTTCCACATAAAATACAACCCCCACTAGGTCCTTTGCCATCATGTTCCAGGATATGAACCTTCCCCCCAGGTTTTTTTTAATTAAATTTTTAAAATTTCAAATAAATAAAACTGTATAAAAATGATTAAAATTTTTATTATTTATTTTCCCTTTTGTTGTCCTTGTTTTATTGTTGTTGATGTCATCATTGTTAGATAGGACAGAAATTGAGAGACGAGGGGAAGACAGAGAGGGGGAGAGAAGAGAGACACTTGCAGACCTGCTTCACCAGTTGTGAAGCGACTCCCCAGCAGGTGGGGAGCCGGGGGCTTTAAATGGGATCCTTACACTGGTCCTTGCACTTTGCAACATGTGCGCTTTACCCGCTGCACTACCAACCGACCCTAAAATGATTTTTAAAAGATGTAAAATGGGGGGGCCAGGCAGTGGTGCATCTGATCAAGTGCACATATTACAGTGCACAAGGACCAGGGTTCAAACTGCTGGTCCCCACCTGCAGGAAGAAAGCTTCATGACTGGTGAATCAGGGCTGCAGGTGTATCTCTCTGTCTCTTTCCCTCTCTATCTCCCTCATCTCCTCTCAACTTCCTTGGGTCTCTACCCAATAATAAGTAAATAAAAATATTTTTAAAAAGATGTAAGATTGAGTTTTGGGTGCAGATAAGCTGAACATTCAGGATTCATGGGGATGTGGAACAATCCTTTTTTAAAAAAAATATTTATTTTTATTTATTGGATAGTACAGACAGAAAGGGGAGGGGGGAGACAGAGAGGGAGAGAGACAGAGAAACACCTACAGCATTGCTTCACCACTTGTGAAGCTCCTCCGCTGCAGGTGGGGAGCAGGGGCTCAAACCCTGGTCCTTACACACCAATGGATGCGCTCAAGCAGGTGCACCACTACGCAGTCTTCTTCTCACCCCCTTCACCCCAGAACAATTCAGCCCCATGAGCATAAAATATCTCTTACTCTTGATCATTAACTTCCAGGAGTGTGTCCAGTCATTTGTAGAGCTATGGGTCCAAGCCAGTCATACTAATGTCATACTTGGTACAAGAAATAATGTTGGTCAATAAAACATGGAGGAAATCTGCTGAGAGACCCATGGGGAAGACTGTCTCTTCTTTACATAGTTACAAATGGGTGTGAAGTTTGAGAAATCCGGATTCATCTCAGAACTAGCTGAAGGATGGAGACAATAAGCAGGGCATAACCAAAGGCACGGGGAACTGAGCTACATATAGATTACGTGTCTTCCTTAGGGTTTACTCTCACCTTCTGCACTTCCAGTCATATAAATTATTATATAGCCTATGGACTTTGGTTTCATGAAGCTGAAAGCACAGTGACAGACAATTCGTTAAGTCAAAGACAAGTAAATTCCCTTTGTGTCTATTCCTTCATCTTAGAAAATGGGGAGGTGTAGGAAGTGTGTGTAGTGATGGGGGAGGGATGCTAAGGATGAAATGAAATGAAACATGTTGGGAGTTACTTACTTGTCATCACTCTGAAATCCACAAGAATTCATCCAAATTAGTGCTAGAACATTTGCAAGGCAAATACATTTGCTATGGCTATTACATCAGCTCTGATAACCTTTTAAAAGATTTATTTACTTTTCAATGAGAGAGAGAGAGAACCAGAGTGCCACTCTGGCACATGTGATGCCAGGGAATGAACCCAGGACCTAACATTTGAATCCAGTACTTTTGCTACTGTGCCACTATCTGGGTTGCAAAGAAAAGATACAAAATATGTAAAATTTAAAAATCCCTGTTTTTTTTAGCGTCAGTGGCAACACATTAAAAAACCCAAATTAAAAGAAAAGCAATGGTATATTTTTAAAACAGACAATGATTAAAGGATTATAAATACATTTATTGGTAGTATTACTGAATGGTGAATGCAAAGAACAGAATACAAGTAAATCAGTGTTTAACAGAAAACATTAATTTTTTTTAAATGCAGTATATTTACATATATGTCAACCAATTTTCCGTATCTATTTAGACTTACAAAGGGAAAACTAACTGAAAAATTTTCATTCTAAATGCATACTTTGATGGTGAAATCAAATGTTCTCCACTATATATATATATATTTTTTGCTGAAACCACCAAATTTGACTTTATATCTAACTTAAAAACAAGAGCTGGTACAGAAACAGCCACTTAATTCAGAAATTTTAAATAGTTTTTTGAGAGGATAAAGCTACTTCCTAGTTACAGAAAAGAGAGAGAGAAGATATCAAGAAGCATAAAGAAGCACAAAAATATGAATTCTATTCTAAACTATAAATTTTAACTCTATCAACAGTTCAACAGGTAATAGCTTAGATACCTTTTTCTTTTCCCTCTATGTCTGAAGTCAGACATAGAAAGTGAAAGAGACTACAGCAACAAAGCGTCCTTCAGTGCAGTGAGGGTGAAGCCTGAGCCTGGGTCACACACATGCCAAAGCAGCACACTATCCAAGTGATTTACTTTGTGGGCCCTGGATGTCTTTGTTCTAAAAAATAAAGCTACTAGTTCTTTTACTACAATTTTTCTGACTATATTCAATGAATACCTATAAAGTTTTCATAGTTGGCCCAAGAATAACCCAAGAATATGATTTAGCATAGCAGAATCATTAACAAAAGAGGTCTGCAAATATACTGCTGCTGAATGCTGCAATATAGTCTGGGAGCCATATTTCAATTTGCATAAATTATCATTAGCAAAGAGTTTACGATATTCAGTACTAGAGCTCAATGCTGTTAACTCATACTCCATGCATTCTTGCCATTAGGAAATTACTGACATAGAATTGTTACGATTCATACAAGATTTCTAAATGGGATTCCACATAAAATCAGATAATAATAAGCTATGTACAATTATAACATAGCTAGCTTATAAGACTGAATTTTTCACATAATAGCAGAAGAGAATTTCAACGAGAGTTAAATATTAGAATTATTTTTTCTGCTAACTGAGTAGGAAAAAGAACTTTTGAGGGGGTAAATAGCATAATGGTTATGCAAAAAGACTCTCATGCCTGAGGCTCCAAAGTCCCAGGGTCAATCCCCTACACCACCATAAGCTAGAGCTGAGCAGTGCTCTGGTAAAAAAACAAACCAACAAAAAAAACTTTCTGACTATATTTCTGATGAATACCTTTGAAATAAACACTAGAAGGAACTGAAGAGTGAATAATGTGAACTCAGGTTCATTTTTCACAGATACTAAGATTTTAGTATACTGAAACAATTTATAAATCAAAAGTTATTCTAAAACAAATAAATACAAGATCAAATAGTCATTTTTGAAGGAAATATAGTTCATTTTTAAAAGTTCTGTTTGGCTTGTGACTAGACTTAAAAATACTTAAATAAACCAAAACAGATCCCAAGAATACTGAATAGCTAAGCTATACAGGATCTGAAAAAAGCACTTCAAGTTTTAAGCTGCATCTTTTATTCTCTCCTCTACACCCCTCATGTAAATAAAAAAGATAAACTGAGCACTTGCACAAATAAACACAAAACAAAACCACCAACCAAAGAAGAAAGCATTTTTCCTTTTGAACTTTAGTTGGTCCTATATGAAGTTAAGCTTTCTATATAGCAATGACTTCCCAGTCTCTCTCTTCAACTACCTTTTTTTCTTTCAACATTTCCATGTTTTTATTAAACAAAACTGTGTGTAGGCTGTCCTAAGAAGTCAGAGGTAGCTTTAGGATGTAGTATGTTTGTAGTATGTTTGACTACAGTATGGAGTTAGTTCAAATTAACACGCTGTTCTAAAAGAATTACAATAACGTAAAAATGCCAAAAGAAAAATGTACAGCTCTCACTGACTTGAACTATGAGAACATTTTCTGAGGAACTGAGAACAATATTGGAAGCCAAGACAGCAGCATTTGCCTCTCTCCTGAACTCCTTTAATGCACGAGCTCAGGCTGGTTTTCTACAAATGGTAGCACACCACTCACATAATAGGCGATACCAAGAGACAGCAAAGCAATAACAAAGATCAAGAGCAACACCCTCCAGAAACCTAGGTCCTCTACAAACTCCTGCCAAGTGGTTCGGAAGCTGGACAGAACTCCTTCGCCTTGCTGTAGGTTGGGATTGAGGAGTGAGTGGCTTTCCATGGCACTGCGAAAGAAACACAGAGATAAAGAAAACATGAAACAAATTTCACTCATTAAAAATAATAATAAAGCAATAGAAATTTCATTACTTAGAAAAGACAAGAAGAAAACTGACTGATGTATATGTAGAGATTTTTTTCATCAACATGATCTGCAGGCCATTAATTTAAGAAATTATGCCAGTCTTGGGAAATCCTAGGAGAAATGTCAAATACTGTAGTAAATACATTTTAAAATGTGCCTTATCTTATTTTATACAAAAGGTGAAGTGGTACGCAGGCATGACATAAAGCCATGGTCAACCACTTCATATTTATGGGGAGGGCAGAGAGGTATTTGAAAAATTGAGATAGAATTCGGAAAGCAGAAAACTACTTCTGTAGCAGTTCACAACTCAAGAGCTGGGAGGTAGATCAGCTGTAGGGTGTATGCCTTCCATGTCAATTTCTGAAATATTATTTCTGGGTTTCTTGGTTTCTGATCAGGTTTCATCCCTGTCACTGCTTGCAAACATGCAAGACAAAAACAGAAGCCAGGTTTTTTTTTTTTAAGTTCACAATTCAATGTTTTTTAGTACAGAAGACTGTACCATCTAATTTCAGAACGTATTTATCACGTTTCTAAGAAACTATCCATGAGTAGTCTATTTCCAGCTCTTAGCAACCACTGATCACTTGATCTAAATGGAAATCATCTGATTTATTGGGCTGTCAGAAAATTCATGACACATTTTTGCACAGAGCAACATAGAAAAAAAATAAACCATGACTTTTCCAACAACCCAGTATAGTATATTCTCTAGAGACGGACCTCTCTCTCTCCCTCTCCCTCTCCCTCTCTGCCACAAGTGTCATTGCTAGGGATCAGCGCTGGCATACTGAATCTATCTGCTCCCAGTGGGCATGTTTTCCTTTTCCTTTTACTTGACAGAACAGAGAGAAATTGAAAGGGGAAGGGAGATAGAGAGAAAGATAGTCAACCTGCAGATCTGCTTCACTGCCTGTGAAGTGTTCTCCCTGCAAGTGAGGAGTGGGGGCTTGAACCTGGGTCCTTGTGCTTAACTGGGTGCACCATTGCACCAGAGACTGACTTCTCTGATGTAGTTTATTTATTTATTTTTAAATTTTTAATTTTGGATAGAGATAGGATTTTTTTTTTTTTAATCAGTGCATTGATCAGCTCTGGTTTATGGTGGTGGGGGAGTGAACCTGGGACTTTGAAGCCTCAGGCATGAGAGTCTCTTTGCATAACCATTATGCTATCTACCACCACCCGAGACAGAAATTGACAATGGAAGGGAGACGCAGAAGGAGACAATGAAACACCTGCAGCCCTGTTTCATTACAGTGAAGCTCCCCTCCTGTCGGTGGGGACCAGGGGCTTGAACTAGGTCCTTGTGTTCTGTAATGTGTGCACTTGACCAGCTGCACCATCACTCAGCCCTTCTGATGTAGTTCTCAAAGTTCATCCAGCTTGCAGCATTTCCTTCCACTTTGTGATGGAATAATATGCCACTGCACATAAAGACATTTTGTTTATCCAGTCATAAGCTGATGGACTTTTGGGTGGTTTCCACATTTTGACTTTTATTAATAAGGCTTCTATAAATATCTGTGTACACATTTCTGTGTTCATATATTTTTCATTGCCTTAGGTGCATTTCTAGAATTGGAATTGTTGGAACTGTGGTAACACTATGCCACTCTTGGAAGAACTGCCAGACAGCTTTCCAAAGTAGCTAATTATTTAACTTTTCAAAACTTCATTTTATGAGGGGAAGGGGAAGGAAGGGTTGGAGAGATTAGTGGTTGACAACAGAGTTGTTGACATATGAGTACAATTTCTCATTTCCCTGTAACATTGTTATCAACAATTTAAGAGGGTTCCAATTTTTCTTCATCCTTACTAATGTCTGTTACTGTCCATCTTTTTTATTATAGTTATGGCTATTCCACTGGATACAGAAGGTCAGTTCACTGTGGTTTGGATGTGCATTATTACCCTATGACTAATGATGTTGCCTTTAAGTTATTTTTTAGGTTCCTCCACCCACTTCCTTTGTCCCTACTTTTAAATTTTAAGCATCATCCACTGCATTTCTCTCATGATACTGAGGGGTAAGAATAACCTAGGACAACTAAGTAGTGTACTAACTAATAACTCAATTTGGGGGCCGAGCTGCCTCCTTTGTCCCAAAACTGAGTTAGTAATACTAGGAACATACCTAAAATAGACTTCCTAACTTCTCTCCACCCTAAGATGCCTAGTCTCCTTTGTTCTATTCCTACCTTTTGGTTTCTGCTCATTATTCAATTATATTGTTTTGTCTTTCTTTGTATCTTGCCGCCTTACAGCCACCAAGTTGCAGATGCTAGTATGGTTCCGTCCTGACTACTCGAGGCAGACAGCCTCACCAGTGTGCCCCGGAACCTCACCTTGCCAGAGCTGTACCCCACTATGGAAAGATAGGAACAGGTTGGGGGTATGGATCGAACTGCCAATGATCATGTCCAGCAGAGAAGCAATTCACAAGCAGGAACTCCCACTTTCTACACCCCCTCCCAACAAATTCTGGTCTATATCCCGAGCAGGAGAAATGTTAGGGGAAGATGACCAAAAAGCTCTCAACTACAATTCCATCAAGACCCCGAGAAAAAGAAAAAAAACAAGGACATTCGAAAGTAGCAATGGATAGTAGGTGTTACTTAGAAAGGAAGGGAAGGCAAGCAGTACCATAAGAAAAATAGGCAAATATATATAAATATAGATAGTTATATAAATGAGAGTCAATCCATATCTGTGACCTTGGGAGAACCACTGCAGTTTCCAATGAAGGGAGTGGGGACACAGAACTCTGGTGGTCAGTATTGTGTAGAATTATACCCCTATTGTCTCATAATTCTGTAAATTATATTAAATCGCTAATAAAAAATAAATTGTTTATAAGATTTCTCTTGAATTTTATGAGACAGAGAGAGGTAAAAAGCACTGCTTGGTCCTGGCAATCCTACCTGGGCCCTCTGGCAAGTTAAGTCCAGGGACCCATGACTTTAGTGACTTTTGCTTGAGGCTGATAGCTAACATGCAGATGGACTAAAAACACTGTCTGGGAAGATATAGTCAGAATTAAGAACAGGGCTAAAAAGTTGGATTAAGAAAGAGAGCAGCTCCCCAATATGAGCAAAGTGTATAAATACAATGAACTGTTTACCCCATCTGTCTGACCGAGGGCGCATATATATTCTCATTTAGCGTAAGAGTCCCTGTCAGTCTGAGCTCACAACCCACGGTCCCAGTTGGGAACATTCTAGGCTGCACTCATTCCAGGACCAGTCTTTCTCGAATGGCAGTGCAGGTTGACCCAGTGTTCCAACTGAGGCAAAATAAGGTCAAAGTATGATTCTGGTAAAGAAGTGCCCAGGGATGAGCTATTGACAAAATATACTAAGAGAAAACACTCCATTAGACAATTTTCATGGGAAAGCCGTGATGCTTACACCGACCTACTCCTTCAAAACTGACATTTAAGTACCTTTCACTCTCTGCTGTCTGCATGGTCTCCAGCTTTGAGTGGGTTCCTCTGTTAAATCCTTTTACTTCCTGTTCTTCCAAAGATTCTAGCAGCCGGATAACATCTTTATTTACGCCCCTGCGCTTTGCCAACACTAAGGGTGTAGCACCTTGATGATTGCTAAAAATAAACAGTGAAATTTTTAAAAAACATCATTTCAGGTTTATTGTTAGTACCCACATTGTAGATCTCAGTTGAGAAGTAATGGACCCTATTAATTAAAAATTAAAACCCAGAATGAGCAGGAACCTAAATTTGAATTAGCCTATTTTTTCCTTTAGTGGAAAAAAAAAGAAACAAAATATATAGGCAAAGGTGTAGATAAATGAGAATTAAAAGAAGAGAGAGTACATTTTCCCAGAAATTGACTAGAAAGTCTAGTTCTGGATTCATTCTGATCTGACATCTATATTTTAGTGTAAACATGTATATAAACAAAGTCTAAGAATTTTTTAAGCACATTATAAATCAAGGCACCAATATGCTAAGAAAATTTAAAACCATGTAAATGTGACTTAACTGTAAAATTTTACATAAAATGTAAAATGTAATGTAATTTAAAGATGCATTTTGATGATACTCTGACTTCTTTAAGAGATGAATTGTGACATAACAGCAACAATCATAAGGAACACATGTCTTCAAATTGTTTGCTAGAAAAAGAAGTGAGTTTGGGCACTTCTGGAAGCATGGCTCTGGAGTAGGAGCCATTGCAGATCACTCTAGATAAGCTAGAAAAAAATAAGAACAACAGTAAGAAAATCAAGTGGGGATTGTATTGCTAAGTGGAAATGTACAAACTATTGTGTGTCATTGTAGACTGTAAACTATTAATCCCTCAATAAAGAAAAAAAAAACAATGAAAAATCACCTGAAAACTCAACAATACACAACTAAGCTACAGCCACCAAGTTAGAGATGCCACTATGATTCTATCCAGAACTTCCTTGGCACACAACCTCACAAACACAGGACCTCACCTCTCCAGAGCCCTACTCCACTAGTGAAAGAAACAGGCTGGGGGTATGGATCTGGATCGATCTGCCAATATCCATATCCCGTGGAGAAGCTATTACAGAAGCTAAAACTCCCATCTTCTGCACCCCCAAAAAAATTTTTGGTCCATACTCATAGAGGGGTAAATGTTAGGGAAATACTATTAGAAGTCTCTGATCTCCAATTTCATCTGACCCCAAAGAAAGAAGAGGGGGTAAAAAATAAATAAATAGGGAGTCGGACGGTGGCGGTGGCGCAGTGGGTTAAGCGCACATGGCGCTAAGCGCAGGGACCGGCGTAAGGATCCCGGTTCGAGTCCCCGGCTCCCCACCTGCAGGGGCGCTGCAAGCAGGTCTGCAAGTGTCTATCTTTCTCTCCCTCTCTCTCTCTGTCTTCCCCTCCTTTCTCCATTTCTCTCTGTCCTATCCAACAACAAAGCAACGTCAACAATAACCGCAAGGAGGCTGCAACAAAAAGGGGGCAAAATGGCCTCCAGGAGCGGTGGATTCATGGTGCCAGGCACCGAGCCCAGCAATAACCCTGGAGGGAAATAAATAAATAAATAAAAAATAAATAAATAAAATAAAAAATAAATAAATAAAAGGGGGGACCCACTCAGTAGTTGGCTTGACTTAGGAAGAGAAGGCAGACCATAGAAAAAATGGGCAAATATATATAAATATAGTTATAGAAATAATAGTTGTAGGGTGGGCGGTGGCACACCCAGTTAAATGCACATAGTACTAAGCGCAAGGATCAAGGTTCAAGCCCCTGCTCCCCAACTACAGGGAGGAAGCTTCGCAAATGCCAAAGCAGGTCTGTAGTATCTATCTTTCTCTTTCCTTCTCTATCTCCCCCTCCTCTCTCAACTTTTCTCTGTCCTAGCCAACAAAATGGAAAACAGGCGCAGTGGATTCATTATGTCTGCACCAAGTCCCAGAAATAACCCTGGAGGCAAAAAAAAAAAAAAAAAAGTCAACCCATCCATACCCGTGGTTTGGGAGAGATAATGAACTTTTTCAATGGAGGAAATGGGACACAGAACTCTGGTGGTGGGAAAGGTGTGGAATTATACCCTTGCTATCTTATAATTTTTTAAATCAATATTAAATCACTAATAAAAAGTTTTAAAGAAGGACTCTGAGCATGAGAGAAATTATGAATGGTATGATAGAGAGCAAGCAAGCTTTGGAATCACGTGCAACCAGGTTCAAATTCCAGCTTTATCACTTGTAAGTTTTATAACTTTTTAAAACCTTTGTTGACCCAACTATATCATCTGTAAAGTGAAGCCAGCATCAAGTGCAAAAGCTATTTATTCTGGAGGTTAAAGGAAACAACGTAAGTACAGTACCTAGTCCATATCAGGCTTTGAATAAATGCGGGGGTCTTTTCTTCCCCCCACTTCCATGTCTATAATAGATCATTAATATTCATACTTGGCCTCCATTTTCACAGATAAACAAACAAACAATGCTTCAGCATAAATCTAGAAATCAGCCCTTTCTCCTTTACTGCCCCCTGACAAGATTACATTATTCCATTATCTTTCTTTTTTTTTTTTAATTTTTTTTTTTTCCCCTCCAGGGTTATTGCTGGGCTAGGTGCCTGCACCATGAATCCACCGCTCCTGGAGGCCATTTTTTCCCCTTTTTGTTGCCCTAGTTGTTGCAGCCTCGTTGCGGTTATTATTGCCATTGTTGACGTTGCTTTGTTGTTGGATAGGACAGAGAGAAATGGAGAGAGGAGGGGAAGACAGAGAGAGGGAGAGAAAGACAGACACCTGCAGACCTGCTTCACCGCCTGTGAAGTGACTCCCCTGCAGGTGGGGAGCCGGGGCTCGAACTGGGATCCGTACGCCGGTCCCTGCGCTTAGCGCCACCACCCGACCCCCTCCATTATCTTTCTAAACTTGTTGAGACCATAGTAAGAAATGACAAGGGAAAAGTGGTAAGAGATTAATAAGAAGCGATTAGACTCAAAGACCACAGAGGACTTACCAAATGTCAATTTTGAGTCCATTGGAAACTAAGAACTGAATAGTATCCACGTGGCCACAGAGATGAAGAGCTGTGTTTCCTTGATATTCTGTGGCCAGAAGATCAGCACCAAATTTATGCAGTAATTGGCAGATGTCTACATTCCCTCGGGCTGCTGCCAGGTGAAGGCCTGTTCTGCCCCTGCTATCACGAATATTAGGGTCAAAACCACTTTCTAATAGCCGCTTGGAATAGTTAACATCTCCATCAATACAGGCTTGTAGCAAGGGCACATTAGTCTGAGAAGAATCATTTACAAAAACGTAGGACATTGCTCTGATGTGGTGGACCAAATATGCCTGTAATGAAACAGGATCTGAGTGAGATGTAATGAAGCTAAATAAATCAAGTCAAACAAGTTAATTCAGAAGACCTATTTATGATCTTTCTTGGCTTCCTGTCTTACCTTGGCCAGAAACAACAACACTATTACCAATTATACTTTATATTCCATTAAATGTTTTTCCTTTAAATCTATTGGAACAAAACTACAAATAAATTACCACAAGCTCTAGTTTTTTTCTTTACAGTGTAAAGTAAATTCAGAGGTATTTTTAAAATAAACAAGATAGAATCGTCTAGATTTAAGTTTATTGCCCTGTCAGAAGATATACATAGTATGATCCTTAAACTTTAAAATAATTACCTCTACACATAAACATAACTTGTATTGTCTTCTATTTTTTATCTTTTTATGTATTTGTTATTGAATAGAGATAGAGAGAAATTAAGAGGGGAGGGGAAGACAGAGAGAGGGAAAGGGAGAGGGAGAGGGAGAGGGAGGAGAGGGAGAGGGAGAGGGAGGAGAGGGAGAGGGAGAGGGAGAGGGAGAGGGAGAGGGAGGAGAGGGAGAGGGAAAGGGAGAGGGAGAGGGAGAGGGAGAGGGAGAGGGAGAGGGAGAGGGAGAGGGAGGGAGGGAGGGAGAGAGAGAGAACCTGCAGTCCTGCTTCACCATTCTTGGAAGCTTTCCCTCTGTAGGTAGGGACCATGGGCTTGAACCTGGGTCCTTGAGCACTGTAATGTGTGTGCTTAACCAGGTGTGCCGCCACCTAGCCCTGAGAGTCTTGTTTAAAACAAGTCATTCTCCTTCACATATATCCTTATTTTATTTGAAATATTCTATATGATAAACAGAACTACCTGCTCAAGTTAAGTTAATCTGCATGAAATGCTAATAAAATAAAATTCATGCTCAATAAGAAACCCTTGAGCATACATGTGTATAGCACAAACTTCAAGTTTTAATAGAAAAAAAAAAAAGCTAAAGAAAGCAACAAACTGAATTTAAGAACTGGAAATACCATGAAATCAGTTCAGGCTGTCTGTTTTGTTACAGTATTGATCCTATCCTCCTCTCTTCTTCTTTTTTTTATATTTATTTATTTTCTCTTTTGTTGCCCTTGTTTTTTATTGTTGTAGTTATTGTTGTTACTGATGTCGTCATTGTTAGATAGGACAGAGAGAAATGGAGAGAGGAGGGGAAGACAGAGAGGAGGAGAGAAAGATAAGACACCTGCAGATCTGCTTCACTGCTTGTGAAGTGACTCCCCTGCAGGTGGGGAGCCGGGGGCTTGAACTGGGATCCTTACGACAGTCCTTGTGCTTTGTACCATGTGCGCTTAACCCGCTGAGCTACCGCCCGACGCCCCTCCTCTCTTCTACAGTTATCTAAATTTGTCCAACTCCTAATATCTGAAAATTACAAGATGAGGAAAAATAGTTATGCTTAGGAATACAGAGGCAGGATAAAAGCAGCAATCCTGACTGTGTTCATGGTAATACTTCATCTGAGTCGGTTTGACCTTTGATATATTCCTGCTTCACTGGGCTCTCTGTATGTGTGTATGTATCTATGTCCTAGTGTATATGTGAATATTTGTGTCTTCACCTTGGTTCATTTAAGACAAAGTGAAAGCTTGTCAAAGGAATCTTCTCTGAGGAAACAAACTCAGGGCTAAAGAGATAGCTCACTGGGTAAGGGTATATGGCCTGCCACGTGTGTAGTCCAGGTCTGAGTCCTGGCACCACATAGCAGCGTCACAGTAGTGCCAAGGGAAGTTCTAGTACTATAGTGGCGATGTCAGCCATGATGGGATGAGGAGAAGGAGGAGGAGGAAGGGACGGGGTGAGGAAGAAAAAAAAAGGAGGAAGAGGAGACACAGAGACAGAGACATACATTAAGAGATGCTTACTTGCTTGCTTAGTCACATGCTGGCTTGGTTTGGAGCTTATTAAGCAAAGTCCTCAGTAGTAGGACAAAGATGGATTTGGATGCTAGACTCATCTGTAGTGCATGTAGCCTCAAGGGAATTCAGGAAAGCACAGATGCAGTTTGGTGAGCTTCTCAGTTCTTACTCCTTTCAGATTGGTTTCCCAGCAGAAGCCTGCGACTCTAGTTCTAGTTAGGCTGCCTTACTTTAGGGCTCTATTGCTGCAGGAGTTTTTGTGCAAAAGGGAAACATGAACACGCACCGAGTGCCTGTTTAGAACTGGGCATTTCTCTAGGGAGTTTTATTGAATTTTGTTTGATCGTGCTTACAATTTCATGGAAGGTTTATTATATCTGAATTTAAGTGAAGGTTTGCTGAAGGAAATGGTATGGTCTTATTATGTTAGTCTTTCAGAAAGAGCTTTGTAAGCACTGTAGAGGGGACAAATTGGAAGAGGAAATAAGGAAATCAATCAGTGATCACTACAAACATCTGGGCATGGCATGATACATGTGATCTGAGGTGGTGTCAGCGAAAAGGGGGCATGATGGAGAGTGAGCTAGTGACAGAACTGGCACAACTTAGTGAGCTGCTGGAGGATTCTTTGAAGTTGACTCAATTTAAAAAAGTCTTTTCTGGTCTATTTTATAAGTTTCTTTGTATCCTTGAGAAACTGTTCACTTTATCTTCAAATCTAAAAAACCCAGTGATAGTTAACATTTTTCTTCTTGATCAAAGAACTGTATCTGCCCCAAAGCAAGGCCTCAGTTCACTGAGGAATTCACATATTATGAGGAAATTCACAATAGAAAATACTCACGTATGCCTTCAGATTAGATCTTTCTTTCGGTGGTCAACTGGCAGTTTCTCTGAATTCTTAAGAAGATTCAACAGAATATTCAGAAATGTCCCCACAAGAGTCTATAGTAAATAGAAAATTCAGTTATAGCATAGGTGTGGCGCATAAAAGGGCTGGCTATTTTATTAATCACAGAAAAAATTAATGAAGCCTAGAAATGCTCTCCAGAAAATCTATGGGAAAACATCAGTTGTGAAATGAGTAAAGAAACTGGTGAGTACTGAAGTACTGAGAGGGAAGGACATTTATTTTTAGAAATAAATGCTATCTGCAATAGGGGTAAAATAGGGTAAAATGCAAAAGCAACCAATACTCTCATTTTAAGCCAACAGGATACACTTAAAAAGTAATTCTAATCCATCTTGGGTCTATGCTAGTACTTAAAGCTAAGATTACACCCCATTTTTTCAGTGTAGGGAAAAAAAAACCAAACAAGTAAAAACAAATAACCTTCCTCTCCAGGCGTGGAGAATAGTCTTTGCCTCGATGCAAACTTTTGAGGGATGGCAGAAGTGTGGTGTTGGAGTGAAGGACAGGCAGTACAGACCACAAAAATACTAACTAAACATTTTACCATGCGTTTAGAACATTCCCAGTAGTGTGCTAAGTGGTGGGATACAAAATCTATCTCAAATTTATAGTTGAGGTTGAAATTTAGGTTAACCTCTTAATGGTCTCATTCATGCTCACTGTTTGTCAAATCTCAATAAACTTAAGATAACTGATGACATCTTTTTGTCTTTTAAAAACCTTTTTCTATGTTTGTACAACTTTTTTTTTCCTTCTTCCCAAGTTCAGTATCAATTTTTCAGAAATGTTCATTTACAGGACTGTTATGGTCACAAGGGTACATTTTGACACTTCCTCAAGATAGATTATCAGTATGTTTCACCCTCAACCAAACCACTGGCTTTGCAATCATGTCAGCTAGGTTATATCATAAGAGCTATCAGTGTTAGGCTGAGATTAAAGAGGGCTGGTCAGTTCCACAACAGTGTCAACAAATACCAAGCTGACACGATAATATACTTACATTTACACTTCTCAACTGTTTCCTTGTTTTCTGTGATTCTGTAATATCAATATAAACAAATTTCCTATCATTGAATTACTCGTTCATCTTCTTGAGTAAATATTCTAGACTTGCAAAAAGCCTAGTATTTTTTGTTGTTGTTGTTCTGACCACTGGAACTGAATCTTCACAAATCCTCTTCCTAATAATATGATTTGGCTTTAACTTTCAATGTTAAACCAAGTTTTAGAGTTTTACTGTTTATTTGGAGACACAATTGCAGATTATATGCCTATGCCTTTCCCCCCCAAAAATTTTTTTAATTTTCTCTTGACTCCACAAGACAATGCCTTTATCTCTTTATTTTGGTATGACACAGTCTCATAAGAAAATGCACTTAATCAAATTAGATTTATGTGACTTCAAGCTTAACATGATTTAAATGTATTAGAATTAGTCACTAGGAACCTGCCAAAAAAAGACAGCCAAAACCTCAGACCTTAAGCATTAAGAATCTAACAGCCTCCATAATAAGTTATAAAAGTGAATAAAATTAGGACACATTGTCTGCAGCCCACACCTCTCTCAAACTCTTACTTTTCCATGTTCCTTGGAAAACACTAGTGTCTTCCATTTCTATAATTCTACCTTCATAAGATTGTTACAAAAATGGAAATCCTGTTGGTTGGTTTTTTTTTTTCCTATGAAACATAATTTTCTGAGAAGTTATTCAACTTCTTGTCTATAGCAATACAGTCATGTCACATAATGACCAGGATATAGTCTAAGAAATGCATCCTTAGATTTTATTATTGTGTGAACAGCAAAGAGTGTAGTAACACAAACCTAAGTGTTAAAGTCTATTAACATACCCAGTTTATATGGTATTTGGGACTACCCATCATATATGCAGCCCATTATTGTCAGAAATGCCACAAGCAATGTATAAGTGTAGTTTCTTTCTTCAGTGCTGCATAATAGTTCATGGATTCACAACAGGTTGTTAATCTCTCAAAGAAATTATGGTTGTATTTGTCTCTATGTTGGTAAAGCTTCTCAGGTATGTATTATTTTTATCTCACTCATACTCTTCAAAAATTCATAATTGCATTCCGTTTTCTTTCTTTCTTTCTTTCCTTTTCTTTCTTTCATCGACAGACTACAGAGAGAGATAGAGTGAATGAGGGCCAAAGCACCAAAATTTCCTTCACTGTGGTAAGTTCCAGGCTTGAACCTGGATCAGACACAATCTTTCAGTATTGTCTACCTTCCAATTTTTAAGGCATAGAATAAATAAAATGAAAACAAAAAGTGTAATCAAAGGAAGAGTGGGAATAACAAAAATTTTAAATTCCTTAAGTGGGGGGGGCAGGTGGTAGCACAGCAGGTTAAGTGCACTTAGTGCAAAGTGCAAGGACTAGCACAAGGATCCCGGTTTGAGGCACCGGCTCCCCACCTGGCAGGGGGTGAAGCTGGTCTGCAAGTGTCTTATCTTTCTCTCCCCCTCTCTATCTTCCCCCCTTCTCTTAATTTCTCTCTTTGCTATCCAACAACAACAGCAGTAAGAACAACAACTAAAATAGAAAAAAAAAAATGGCCTCCAGGAGCAGTGGATTTAGGCACTGAGCTCCTCTGGATGAAAAAAAAAAAAAATTCCAAAAGGACTTTTTTTTTCCCCAAAGTATTTGTATTGTTTGTTAGCTCTCAGGAATGTATTTTCATATACATAGTCTTTTTTTTTTCTAGGATCAGTGGCCAGGAGTGCAAATACTAGATTGCATGAGGGTCTCAAGATTAGCCCCAAAATTGTAACATCTGAAGGAACCCATCCTTCTCAAGGGGGGAAACTGTGAAGTTTTCTTTAAGGTCATTTGACTGATTGTCCTAGGCAACAAGGAAAGTGAGAGATTATTTATGAAAGAGCCAAACATTTGGAAAAGCTTAGGCGGATGGACTGGTGTTTACTAAAGAGTGCACGAAACAAGAACCATTCCACAAGTAGACTCAAAGGAACTACTATGCGAGTGTGAGCGGTGAACAAGACTATTTCTATTAAGGATTATTCATTTATGGGGCCAAGCCAGAGCATCACTTTTGCACATGTGACACAGCAGAGAACTTGGGATCTCATGCTAAGAATCTTTTTAAAAAAAAAAAAAATTATTTATTCTCTTTTGTTGCCCTTGTTTTATTGTAGTTGTCGTTGTTGGATAGGACAGAGAGAAATGAAGAGAGGAGGGGAAGACAGAGGGAGAGAGAAAGATAGACACCTGCAAACCTGCTTTACCGCTTGTGAAGCGACTCCATAGCAGGTGGGGAGCCAGGAGCTCGAACCCATGCTAACAATCTAATGCTGTACTCAAACCGCATCACCTCCTGGGTTGCTAGAACTTTCAGGACTCACAAAGGCTGTTTCTGTTTCCCTCTGAATGGAGGTGAAAGGTAGGTATAATGAAGATTGTTTTTACACATGGGAAAGGAGAGAGGGAGAGAGAGAGAGAGAGAGAGATGATAAAGTCTGACTTTCCTGAGAGGGACAACTCTGCGGAGTACGTAATCTGCTAAGGCAGTCTGGCTACTCTACCCGGGTTCTATCTTCAGCTGGACTGCCTGAGCTTGAACCCCAGTTCAGCTATTTACATACTTGTGCCTGGCTCTAGGGAAAACAGTTCCCTGCTGTTCTGAAGAAAACTTAAATCACTTTCCTGGTTACAGGGCAACTTCTAACAATAGGGTGACCTCTAGTGGGGAGTAAAGATTTCTGGGAAAGAAAATGAACTGGCTCCTGACAGAGGAAAAAACCACAAGGGCAGTCCATGGTAAAAAGAGCCGAACTTACTAGGGAAAGAGAGAGGCAGACTGGGAGTATGGACCGACCAGTCAACGCCCATGTTCAGCGGGGAAGCAATTACAGAAGCCAGACCTTCTACCTTCTGCAACCCTCAACGACCCTGGGTCCATGCTCCCAGAGGGCTAGAGAATGGGAAGGCTATCATGGGAGGGGGTGGGTTATGGAGATTGGGTGGTGGGAATTGTGTGGAGTTGTACCCCTCCTACCTTATGTTTTTGTTCATTAATCCTTTCTTAAATAAAAAAAAATTAAAAAAAAAAAAAAGAGCCGAACTCCAGGAAGGCCTCTGTTCGCCACAGCCGTCTTCCTAAGGGACAGTGTCCATGAGAAACAGCGACCAGGGCCAACGAGGCAGCTCACCTGGAAGAGTGCCTGCTCTGCCAGGTTTGTGAGCCATGTTGGAGCCTCTGGTACACACCTGGGGACAGCAGCACTGTGAGATGCCCCCACCAACTCTCTTTCTGTCTGAAAAAGTCAGTCTGGAGCAGTGAGGCCTTGGCAGAAGCATGAGAGAAAGAGAGACTGAGCAAGAGTGTCCACTGACTGCTCCAGAGGCTGACTTCCTGGAACAGTCAAAAGCACATCTTTGGGCTGGCACCATTATTCACATGGGTAGGGCATCTGCTTTGTCATTTATATGACTCAAATTCAAGCCTGGCCCTCCCCCAATAAAGGAAGCTTTGATGCTGTGATGTCTTTCTCTCTGCCTCTGTCTTTCCATCTGAAAAAATTGGCTTGGAGAGGTGAAGCCACTATGGTGACCAAAACAAAAAGCAAGAACCAAAAACCAAAACAAGGGGGGCCAGGTGGTAGCACTGCGAGGTAAGTGCACATGGCACAAAGCGCCAAGGACCAGCGTAAGGATCCCAGTTCCAGCCCCCGGCTCCCCACTTGCAGAGGGTGGTGAAGCAGGTCTGCAGGTGTCTGTCTTTCTCTCCCCCTCTCTGTCTTCCCCTCCTCTCTCCATTTCTCTCTGTCCTATCCAACATCAATAACACCAATAACTACAACAATAAAACAACAAGGGCAACAAAATGGGAAAAATGGCCTCCAGGAGCGGTGGATGCGTAGTGCAGGCACCGAGCCCCAGCGATTACCCAGGAGGTAACAACCAAAACCAAAAAACCAAAAACCAAAAAACAAGTGGGTCTTAAGAGGGCCAGAGCAGCCTAGTATTTAAAACTAACCACATGCTCTGTAGCGTTGCTTAAGAGACTTGCTGACGATGGAGCCTCTTATGCTTTGGGACCAAGCAGTCGCCTACATCTCAGTAATAAGCACTCACTCCTAATACCAAACAGCTCAAGGCTCAATCCAAGTAACAAAACAATAAGAGGTTGTAGTGGCAGCTTGTGAGTCAGTGATTTGATGGAAAGTTCTAGTTAGCTTTGTTTTCTATGTTTCTTTTATGTTAATCTTATGTCAATCTATAGACTGCTAAGATGGCATTCTTGACGGTTAAGAATCAATGGGGAAAACATGCTATACTTTAAGATCTGTGTAACTTTAAACTGGTCTATATCCAACATCATCAAGCATACATAATGTATTGATTTATTTTTCATTTTGAAAGCAAGACTAAATGCTACGGACTCGATTGAAGTGGAATGTGAAATGGCTATATTGTTCTTACTTACACAGCAGCTTTGATCAGAGATCAAAGGAAAAGACACTTTAGCAAAAGGCAAGACAAAATAGCATACCTGAAGAAACACTTTATCAGATCTTATTGCATACATTTTCTGTGAAAGAGAAGTGCATGCCAACAGTGAACCCTCCAAATCTGGATTACCTAACCCGTACCCTACTAAAAGGAAAAAACAAACAAACAAACAAAAACTTTTGTGCAGCTGAGGAAATTGCTCACCTGCTCAACATGTAAAGTCTTAAGACTCTCATGGATTTGATCTCCAGCAATGCAGGTACCAAGTGGTGTTCTGGTTTGTCTCTCCTCTCTCTCTCCCCTTCCCTATTCACATGTAATAAAATATATCTTACAAAATGAAACTTGTGTTGTTTTCAGTGGGGCAGACTTCAGCTAGAAAGAGGCAAATCTCACAGCAGGGAAGCGTTCCTGTCTGTGCCTGTAATCACATGTGGTGTCTCTGGAGCTTGAACCTGGGTCACAAACATGGGAAAGCAGATGCCCTTCTAGGGGAGCTACTTTACTAGCTCCTCAAAACTTTGTTTGAAAGTATGATATCACCTCAAAGAAGCATAAAATGAGAACTTCCAGTGAATCCACTAAATCTTAACTGCTAGTACTTAAAAAAAAAAAAAAAAAGTTCTGTGCCCCTCTTCCTCCAACAATAACCACCATACTTCTCACTGTCTTAGAGACAGTTTGGCTATTTCGCTCTTCCTTTGGGGTGGAGAGCAAGTTTGTGTGTTTCCACTAAAATACTGCTAACACTTTAGAATCATCATTCTTAAAACCTATGTACAAAGACCTGGGTTCAAGCCCCTGCTTCCCACATGCAGTGGAGATGCTTAACAAGTGCTGAAGCAGGTCTGCAGGTCTCTCTCTCACTCCCCCTATCTCTCTCTCTCTCTCCACTTCCCTCTCAATTTCTCTCTATCCTAATGAATAAAATGATGGGGAAGGGGAAGGGGAAGGAAAAAATAAATAGTGACCAGGAGTGGTGGGTTCATAGTGCTGGCACTGAGCCCCAGTGACTAGAGGCAAAAATAAAACAAAACAAACAAACAAAACAAACAAACAAACAAAACTAAGCACTGCACAAATTCACAGATGTTAGGAAAGGGAAAAAGGCATGCTAAAATCCAGCTGTGAACAAGTTATCATTTTAACCATTTGAATATTTTACTAGCATTTCTCCAGTGTGCTTTGAATCAGTAGCTCTAATTTTGCTTCTCTGCAACCCCCCCCCCCCCAATACCACCAGGGTTATTGCTGGGGCTTGGTGCCAGCATTATGAATCCACTACTCCCAGAGCCCATTTTTTTCCTTTTCTTTCTTCTGTTTTTTGTTGTTGTTTTTTTTTTTTAACTTGATAGGACAGAGAAAAATTGGGAGAGGAGGGAGGGGAGGGAAAGGGAGGAGGAGACATGCCTCACCACTCATGAAGCATCCTTCCCTGCAGGCAGGGACTGGGAGCTCAAACCCGGGTCTTTATGCATGGTGATGTGTGTGTACAAACTGGGTGTGTTACTGCCCGCCTGCTCCCCAGCTGGTTTTCTAACAGAGTGCCCTAAATCATTTCCGAGGCTTAAAGAGGTCTATGAATCTGAAACCATGCTGCTACAGGTGGCTTCAAATGGAATTCGCTGTATTTCCAAATATATAATGTGGCCTCTCTTGATTTATGAGGATAATCAGGAGAATATGGTACATACAAAGCTTTGTTGCTTATCCACAACTGTTTTCTAAAATTCCCGCCAGATTATGTATCTAAAAGGGAAGAAATGAGTCTGAGTTCTTTGTATTCCTAATGATCACACAGGGTCTGTCACACAGTGTCTGAATCTAGGTGTAGGAGACTCCAGTCACTCTTTGCTGAATACATGCTCGAATAAACTCAGTGTGACAGGATTTTCAAATAAATAACGGGTACTATAGTTTATTGTAAAAATTGAAAGAAAACAAATATGAACAAAGAAAAGAAAATTATCTGTAATTCTGCCAGCAAAAATAACTATTATTAATATTTTGGTGCTTTGGTCCTTGAGCTTTTTTTCTCTTTGTCAACATATATCTAATCCATACTACACATACTGTTAAATTTTACTTGCTACAATGTAACATCTTTCATATTACCGATATTATTAACAGGTATTTTTAAAAATTTTTCTCTCTAATAGACTATATATATGTATGTATGTATATATATATAATTTATAGAACAAAAAGTGATATACACTTTCCAGTATTTATTTTTTCTATTTTTACTGACTTTTCTACAATAATTTTAGTGGTCATATTTGACTGCATGTTTGTACCATACATTTCTAAATAGATTTCTAAGCACATTTCAAAAGAACTTCCTGGGAAAGATGTTCACACAGACTCAAATTCTCTGATATTTTCAAGCCTATCAAATCATAGTCAAGGAGACTTATACTGGGTGGTTGGAAAAGTCAGGGCATATTCTAACGCAATAGTGCATCATGACTTTTCTGACAACTCAGTAAAAGAGTCTTTAATTAAAATATGACTATCATAGCAGGCTCCTGGGCAACATATTTAAAAGATGTAAAGCAGATGGAACTATAATGCATGTCTGTGGACACAGTCTCATTTTTTATGGGTGAATGATGATGCTTGCTTTGCTGACTATAAAATCTCCAAAGGTTAAGGTTCATCTTAAATTAAATGGATTTAAAACTTACATATTCATATATATTTTATAAAAGACTGTCTTACAGAGCCTATAGAGTAAATAATCGATCATACTGTAAGAATTTTTAAATTTTATTTATTGGATAGAGGTAAGTTGAGAGGGAAGGGGGAGGTAGAGGAAGTTTCTCTCCACAGGTAGAGACCAAGGGCTTAAGACTGAGTCCCTGTTCATTATAATATGTGTGCTCAACCAGGTGTACCACCACCTGGCCCTTTTGTAAGGATTCTAATTTTAACTCAATGAGGGAGCTATTGAAAATAAAAGCAAAACAATAACTTCATAAAAAAAAAAAAAAGGAAAAGAGTAGTTCTCTTCCTGAAATCATGATATAATTAGAAAGGAAACAAAAATATTAGCTTTGCAGATATTCTAGTTCTATAAAGAACATTTGAAGAAGTTTCTAAGTAGAAATAATGAAGTTTATTTCTAAGGCTCAAAAGTAATCAATAGAAGTCCCAAAGGCTAGTTTTAGACAGATATTAATCTAAAACAGATACATTCTTTATATCAAAATTGTGGATAATTCACTTTGTGGTATTTCCAACATCTTAGCATAATCTGTGCTTAAAATTATTTGTGATTTCATCAATGCCAAGTTATCAAATACTTCATAATTAAAAATATTAAAGCAGTAAAGGTGAGTTTAAGTTGAAATGAGCGGATTTTAGAATACAGCTTTAAGAAAGGTCAGTTCAATAACTAAAATACACCTTCCAGCTTCCTTCCACCCCAAGATCCCTGCCTATTCTCATCTGCTCTATTTCTATTTTTTGGTTCCTGATCATTAATCATTTTGTCCTGCTTTATATATATATATTTTTTTAGTTTTTATTTATTTTTTAAATTTCTTTATTGGGGAATTAATGGTTTACAGTCGACAGTAAAATACAATAGCTTGTACATGCATAACATTCCCCAGTTTTCCACATAACAATTCAACCCCACTAGGTCCTCCTCTGCCCTGCTTTATATCGTACAATCTTTCAGCTACCAAGTTGCAGGTGCTATCACAATTTCATCCTAACTTCCCTGGGCAGACAACCTCACCAATGTATCCTAAAACCTCACCTCTCCAGAGCCCAATCCCATTAGGAAAAGATAGAAACAGGCTGAGTGTATGGATAGACATACCAATGTCCATGTACAGAGGAGAAGAAACTACAGAAACCAGAACTCCCACCTTCTGCACCCCAGAAAGAATTTTGGTCCATACTTCCAGTGGGGGAGAAATGACAGGAGGAAGATGACCAGAGGGCTCTAAACTCCAACTCCATCAGGACCCGGAGAGAGAAGAGGAAAAAAGGAAGGACATTCAATAGTAGTAATAGAAAATTGGGGGAAAAAATGAGCAAATATATATATAAATATAGACAGATTCTAGAAACTAAATTAACCCATATCTGTGAACTGAACTCCTGTAGCTTCCAATGGAGGGAATGGGGATACAGAATTCTGATGGTGGGAATGGTGCAGAATTATACCCCTGGTATCTTATAATTTTGTAACTCAATATTAAGTCACTAATAAAATTAAAATTTTTTTAAAATTTTTAAAAATATTTATTTATTTATTCCCTTTTGTTGTCCTTGTAAAATTAAAATTTTAAAAAAGTAACAAGTGTGAGCTTCTTCCACTTGTTAAACAAAAAAGGTCAGTTCATTATGTTTAAAATCATACAGTAATTAAAAAAGACAAATCAGGTAATACTTAGTAGACCTTCTTAGAAAACAGCTTAATGTAAAAAGAAAAGGATTTGTGAGGTTTCCTTGTTTCATTTTAGTTATTACTATATAAATAAGTACTTAGCAACATCTGAGCTGCATAATATTTACCATTTATTATGTGATTATACTCTAGATACTCTTTAAACATTTTTCCCTTGTAATTAGAGATTTAATCCTAAGAACTTTACAAAGTAATTACTATTATTATCTTCATTTTAAGGAAATAAAACTTAGCCAAGAGTTTGTCTGAAGTTTGTCTTTAGAAGATCCTTTTTCATATGATAAATTTGCTTAGCAAACCTTTTCACCAAAGATGCCATAAAGAGGAACATTAGTCTAACCCCATACTCTGAATTAACTCCTTCTAGTCATTTCATCCAAAGTAAACTTTTCGACTTTGGAAAAATAGTAGCTGCAAATGTTTCTCTTCAAGAAACATGTCAAACACATATTCTGAATTAACTCTTTGCAATCATTTCACATAAAATACAATTTTCTAAGTGTGACAGAACAGTAATAACACATTTGGGGATGTTTTAAACTTTCTAGGAAATAAATATATATATTCTATTTCTTTTCTTTGCCGCCGCCCCCCCCCCCCCAACACTGCTCAGCTCTGGCTTATGGTGGCGCAGGGGAACCTGGGACTTCAGATTTTCAGGCAAAGAGTCTCTTTGCATAACCATTATTCTCTCTATTCCCACCCTGTCCTATTTCTTATTTATGAGCAATACTTCATAACTTGCTATTTGTTTTTAAACTTTAGTAATTCAACTTTTACAAACCCATCAGTTTAAGATAAATCAAAGTTAATTGTTCACAATGGCTGTATTGGCTATTTTGTATGTTTTATTTTATTGTAATATCATTCAGTAGTTTCTAAAATCTTCACTGTTTAATATTACCCAATATTTAGAAAGCAACTTCCTCTTAGAAGTATTCAGCTTACAATTTTCTATTATAATTGATTACTAAATCTGTAATTAAATGACTTGGGAGGTTCATCTGAAGGCTTTCATGAAAATGTAGTGCTTTTGTAATAATGGTATTTGATTTTTTTATTTTAAATCAAATTGGTTTTTTTCCTAGGGAGTAGCATTTTACTTATATGGGATAATGATGCCATCTTGTGGTATACCTGTGCTTCAAATCCAGCATAAACAGGATCTATGAGGTTCCCTTGTTTCATTTTAGTTACTTATCGTAATTCTCACTTATTCTGAATTTTGAAAATTTGGAGTTGAGATGAAGTTCAACTTTCTTTTGTAGCCTGAAGATAGAATACCAGGAACACAAGCATGAGGTCCCAAGTTTGATCTCCAGCATCATGGATGTCAGTGTAATGATCTGGTTCTCTCCAATCTCTCACATACATACACAAATAGATATCTCTTTTAAAATACATATAATAAATTTAAGAAGTTTACAAGCAAATTAAGAGTATAAATCTGATTCCAGGTCAGTTAAGAAACCCAAGTTTATATATATATATTACATACAATATAAATATTACATGTAATATATAATAAAGTCTACCTTTAGCAGACTTCATTTACATAGGATCAAAGTGCTACGCAATTGACATTCTTACTTATTCACATACTTAGTGTTACTTAAGAGTAGAGCTTAAAATTTTTATGTCACTCATTTTCTAAATAGATTTAAATTTAACCAAGCTATACCTCAAATAGTTTGAGGACACAAATTTGCATTCTTAGGAAAACCTTAAATATGTCCATGAGATTCTTTGACCTAGAATGGACATCCAGGGTCATCTAACCCAACGTCCTATTTTATAGGTGGGGCTACTGAGAACCAGAAAGACTACACTTAACACGAAAGAAACTCTGCATGGTCTTCTAACCCCTCGGGTTCTAGTTCTACTCCTGATTCATGACTGGACAACTGGAATAGCTTCTTCAACAGCCTCCAAGTCCTTCATAATTCTACTGTAATCTATCCACCTTCACACTCTAAGTGATGGGCTAGTGTATACTGCAGTAGATTTCTTTGAGATGTGTGTGGTCTGACTGCAAATCACTTTGGTCTGATGCTCCATGTGTATCTATTTATGGCTTACACTGACCTTAAAACTCAAGCATCTTATACATCATTAGACCCACATTCTACCACATGCATTCCAACCTCTAAGGACCCTGATAAATAATGTCTGTGCAATGAAAAGAACTATGTTAAGATGGGACTAGGGAAACTGATTTAGTCAGAGAATCTTTTGCTACATAGAGATTATCATAAGGAAAGTTAGATAGTTCTCTTTTCCTCAATGAAAATATGAATTAAAGGTTCATATTTATTCTTATGTTCAGTAAGAAGCCAGTTAAGAATCTTAAGTCTATGGGTTAAGCGCACGTGCTGCAAAGCACAAGGACCGGAGTCAGGATCCTGGTTCGAGCCCCCAGCTCCCCACCTGCAGGGGAGTCGCTTCACAGGTGGTGAAGCAGGTCTGCAGGTGTCTGTCTTTCTCTCCGCCTTTCTGCCTTCCTCTCCTCTCTCCATTTCTCTCTGTCCTATCCAACAACGACAACATCAATAACAACAATAATAACTACAACAATAAAACAAGGACAACAAAAGGGAATAAATAAAAAAAAAGATTTAAGAATCTTAAGTCTGAGGCCTTAATGGGTGCCTTTGGTACTTTTTCCTGACATTTCTTTGAACTGGGAGTAGCCTATTTTGGATAGTACATATACATGTATACATACATATATATATATATATATATATATATATATTACATAATATATATATTTATTATTCCCACCTCAGCTCTGGCTTATGGTCTTTCTGGGGGTTGAATATCTGGGGTCTTTGGTGTATATTTCTGGTATACAAAGGAAAGAAAGTAGAGTTATATGCAGGGAGCATACTCTAGGTTCAAAAAGAAAACAAAAGACATCTTTTCTTGAAGTTTTCTAGCCCAGTTGAAATATGGATTACAGTGAGGATTTATATATTTTGGCTGGAGCTATCCTTGTGTGGGAACAAGGGGTAGAAAATGCTCATGTTCTAGAACAGAGCTGAGGCAGCAGTCCTGACAGCACCTTCAGTAGAGTAGAAATCTGAGTTGAGAGGCAATGAATTACAGCAATTGTCTGAAATTTGGCCTCACACATTTTCTTCTGTTAGATGAGAGGTCTGCATTGACTCAATTGATATCTATGAATTCTGAGTTCTAGAGAATCTTGAGGCTGGTTAGTCTGTACAGCAGATGTCCATGGGACTATTTTCACAAACCATCCAGAAACCTACCAGGTCACTGTGACCCACATGGGAAAGTGTGGTCAGTGATTAAAGAATCTCAAGTTTTATTAACTACATGACTTCCAGATTTGCTATTTTTTAGGAAATGCCTTTTCAACAGTTTCTTCTTCTGCTCTTTCTCCTTTCCTTCCTTAACATTATCAATTAAAATTACTTGCTAGCTTTAGCAAATACAAACCTTCATTTTCCTTCTAGTCCCTATTTTCAGTCTCTCAAAACTACTTTTGTCATCTGTTCTTTGGCAGAAGGTACTGGGGATAATATGGCCAATACCTTCATTAATTTCTCTATGACCTATACATAGGGATAAAACATATTATAAAACTATTAAATAGAGCTATTAAAAATAAAAAGCTTAAAAACTGATTCTGAACTTCTGTCCTTGTATTTAAGAACAATGTTGTTCAGCAAAGATAATAAAAGATGTGTTCTTCAAAATGCTATCTAGAGGTAGCAACTTTATTATTTGAAACAAAAGACTGAGAATAATTTTTTATATTTAGATTAAGAGAAACAAATTATTTTCTTAGAGTTCCCAAGCTTCAGAAAATAATCTTAGAATTCCCAAGCTCTGGAAAAATGATACAAGAACAGACATAAGACAGATTAAAGGCAAATATTTAAGCTTAAAATAGTTATTAAATTTACCACTGGGGGCTGGAAATGTAACTCAGCAGTAGAACACATGCTTCCCACCTATGGGGACCTAGCACCAAAAAGAAAAAAAAAAAAGAAAAGAAAGTAAAACAAACTCACCACTGATATTTCAGCACATCTTCTCCTATGACACTAATTCATACTGCTTTTTCATACCACTTCCCTTCTACCTCCTCAGGCCCAATTTTCAGTTTTTATTTATATCCTGTTATATGGGCTTCATGTGTATAATTTATCACTTAAAAGAAAGAGAGAGAGATGAGTTGGGGATGGGTGGTGACACACCTGCACATTTACAATACACAAGGACCCAGGTTCAAGCCCCTGGTCCCCACCTGCAGGGGAAAAGCTTTGCAAGTGGTGAAGCAGGGCTGCAGGTGTCTCTCCCTATTATCCCCTCCCCTCTTGATTTCTGGCTATCTTTATCCAATAAATAAATAGTGATAATTTGAAAAAGAGGATGAACCTCAAGAACATTAAAAGAAGAAGAAGAAGAAGAAGAAGAAGAAGAAGAAGAAGAAGAAGAAGAAGAAGGAGAAGGAGAAGGAGAAGGAGAAGGAGAAGGAGAAGGAGAAGAAGAATAAGAATCCAATAGTTCTTCAGACTTGTAAAGTGTCAAATACCTTTATCTCCACTTTATTTCAATCAAGCTGACTTGGACTCTGTCCTCTGGAACTTGGTTCCACTATTGGAATCTTAGCGTATAACTTTCCTTTTGCATCAGGATAGGCAATAACTCTTAAAGGGGAAAGGCTGCTAAGTTGAAATACCTGAGAAGTACAACAGAGAGGCCCGTGTGACGAGAAATAGAGAAGCATTCTGTCAGTGGTTAGCAGGAACTAGGACTTTCTGCCAGTGGCTACAGGAGTAAGCCACACTGGAAAATTTGCTTCAGACCCAGTCAAGTCTTCAGATGACTATGATCTTGGCAGAAATCTTGAAATTCCTATCTAAGCCATTTTCAAATTGTGAACACACCATGGAAACAATAAATAATCACTGCTATTTTAAGCTTTTTAAGTTTTCATGTTTATTGGCATCAAGTTATTCATTATGTGTTTATGACAATAAAGGATGCAGTCAGCAGAGTCAAAAGAAGTACAGAAAGTAGAAAAAAAGAAGTGGGTTATCAGAAATTAGCAAAGAGAAACCAGAGCAATAAAACCACAAAACTAGCTCTTAATAAAACAAAGCAGAGGTGGGAATAGGTAGCATAATGTTATGCAGAGACTCTCATTCCTGAGGCTCTAAAGTTCCAAGTTCAGTCCTCTACACCACCATAAGCCAGAGCTGAGCAGTAGTAAAGAGCTAGGCTCTGGTGGAAAAAAAAAAAAAAAAAGCAGGGAGTCAGGCGGTAGCGCAGCGGGTTAAGTGCAGGTGGCGCAAAGTGCAAGGACCGGCGTAAGGATCCTGGTTCCAGCACCAGGCTCCCCACCTGTAGGGGAGTCGCTTCACAGGAGGTGAAGCAGGTCTGCAGGTGTCTTTCTCTCCCCGTCTCTGTCTTGCCCTCCTCTCGATTTCTCTCTGTCCTATCTAACAACGACATCAATAGTAATTACAACAATAAAACAACAAGGGCAACAAAAGGGAATAAATAAATAAATATTTTTTTTTAAAAAGCAAGCTTTTACCACTAATAGTCAAGGGAAGGGAGTTAATAGCAGAAACAAAAAATAAACTATTACAGATACAGCAGAAAGTCATGATCAAGGAAAGAAAAAATATCAACAGCAGAAACAAAAGAAAAACAATTATAGATGTAGCATAAAACCAATGTAAACAACATATGAAAACAAATGAGGTCCAGATAACTTAGTGCTTCACTATAAACATATAGTCTTAACTACATGTATTAAGAGGTAAATTATTATTGCAACTTCTAATAATAACTTTATTAGCCTATTCTCTCAGAGAAATGCATTTTAAATATACAGACACTGTATTTGAAAAAACTTTGTGTTGTTAGTGTCTAATTTACTTTCATTGTGGTAAAAGAATATGCTTTGTGTAACAGAAATTTATTGAAATTTATAGATTTTGTGACCTATTCTTTGTGATCTTGGGCTAATGCGTCACACATACCTAAAATGACTATATATATATATATATATATATATATATATTACTTGAAGAATAGATTCTAACATTTCTTTTTTTTATCTTTATTTATTTATTGGATAGAGATAGCCAGAAATCGAGAGGGAATGGGGAGATAAGGAGGGAAAGAGATGAAGAGACACGTGCAGCGCTGCCTCACCACTCGCAAAGCTTTCTCCCTGCAGGTGGGGACTGGGGCTCTAACCAGGGTCCTTGCCCTTTGTAATGTGTGCGCTCAATCAGGTGCACCACCAACCTGGCCCCAGATGCTAATATTTCTGTGTATGTTCATTTAATCAATTAATCTTAATATTATAGTGGAGTGTTATGCAGCCTTATAATTTTTTGCAATCTACATTTCTTTTTTTTTTTTTTAAATCTTTTTTTTTTATTTTTTATTTTATTTTATTTATTTATTCCCTTTTGTTGCCCTTGTTGTTTTATTGTTGTAGTTATTATTGTTGTTGTCGTTGTTGGATAGGACAGAGAGAAATGGAGAGAGGAGGGGAAGACAGAGAGGAGGAGAGAAAGATAGACACCTGCAGACCTGCTTCACCGCCTGTGAAGCGACTCCCCTGCAGATGGGGAGCCGGGGTTCGAACCGGGATCCTTATGCCGGTCCTTGTGCTTTGCGCCACCTGCGCTTAACCCACTGCGCTACAGCCGGACTCCCTGCAATCTACATTTCTGAAGGTACAATGTTGAAGTCTTTGATCATCATGTAGATTTATCAATTCTTTCTGTAATTCTATCATATTTGAGACTACTGTTAGGTACATGAAGTTCATAGTTACTCTTCCTGGACAACTGTCCATTAGCATACTTCTTTATTTCTGCTAGTACTTCTTGCTTAACAATATTTTTTACTTTAAAACAATATGTATATTTTTTTATTTATTGGAAAGAGACAGAAATCGAGAGGGAAGGGAGTATGAGAGAGGAAGAGAGAAAGACCTGTAGCACTGCTTCACTGCTCGTGAAGCTTCCCTCCTTCAGATGGGAACTAGAAGTTTGAACCCTGGTCCTCTCACATTGTAACATGTGCACTCAACCATGTGTGCTACTGCCCAGCCCCCTTAACATGTGGCATTAATAAAATTGGTATTACGTTAGCATTCCATGGCTATAGTTTTAGAAGGATATTTTTCCGTTTCAACACTTGTGTTTTATGAATGTTATAAACAGAGGAAAGAAAAAAGGCTTAACCATTTACAGTATTTTTATAAAAGAATTTAAATATTGATTTTATTCATTTTATGAGAGAAAGAGAATTAAAGTATCACACTGGCACATGCAATGCCAGGGACTGAACTAGGGATCTCAGGCTTGCAAGTCCAGGATTCTAACACTGTGCCAGCTTCTGGGTTGTCCTAAATGAATTTAATCTACAATCGAAACTTGAACAATGTAGGAGTTAGGGGGTGACAATTTCCAGCCAATCTAAAATCTGTATCTATCTTTTGACTCTCCAAAATCTTAACTATCCATAGTCTTTGTTGTCTGGAAGTCTCACCGGAATATAAAAATAGTTCACTAAGATATAAACTAGGTCTACGTATTACCTGCTGTATTCTTACAATTAAAGAAAATATTATAAAGAAAATCACAAGCGCTAGGAGATAGTTTGCATGGTAGAATGTATATGTGTGTGTGCTTTACCATAGCAAGGCCCTGGCTTTGAGGCTCAGAACCTTATCGGAGCACCAAGGACACCATCAGGGGAGTTCCAGATGGTGAGGCTATGATTTTGTGCCTGTCTCTCCCTTTGTGTTTAAAAGAAAGAAGGAAGGAGGGGAGAGGAAGGGAGAGAAGATGGGAGGGGGAGAAAGAACATCAGGAAAGGAATACACTTCTGTAAATTTGCTGTGTGTTTACAAAATGAACGTTAGTGCCTCCATCAATATTGTCTTTCACTGTCCATACTGTCAGCACTGCAGATGTTATGTGTATCACTAACACTAGATATCAAAAATGAAGATGTGAGAAATCTGCTTATTTACAGGGTGTAACAATTCATACACTGATATTTATTGAAAAAGTCCATATATAAATGGATCCATACATTTCAAATCTGTGCCATTCAAGTCAACTGTATTTACATTTTGTGTGGTTTCTGACCTCTTTGGATTTATTTCCCCCATTTTAGTTTGTTTTTTATGTCTTTCTGCTCTTGGTTACTTTCTATTTCATAACTTACTTTGCTTCTTTTTTTTTTTAATGTGATTCCTTTTAAAAACTGAGTAATTTTTAAAAGGCATTTAAGTAATGACACTTAAAAGGCCTTTGGTGGATAATTTATTAAAATTTTAGGAATTCACAGCAGGAGTGAATTGGTGTTTCAAAGCTAGTACCTTAACACTGAACATTTTTTTAATTCATTTTGGAATTTTTGCTGCAAAATTACTTTGGGAGAAAGTATTATTTGGCTTTTTCTCTTCACTACTCCTCCTCTTCCTGGGAACTCAATTCAGAACAGAACTCAGTCTTCTAAGTTTGATCTCTAGTAGCTGAGCCAAAGTTTAGTTCGGTCTCTGGCTTCCACCCTGCTGGCCCTGCTTCTTTAAGCTATTAGGAGATGACAATTAAGAGAGATTTATTTTGGCTTCCTTTGTTGCACAGGGACTCTCTACCCAAATTCCTGACTTTTAAATCAGAACCTTATTCCAGTTCTTTTCATGTGGAGCACCTGTAATCCTAATTTCCCTGAAGGAGTCAAATTTTGAGTTAGTACCACCCATTTTCTGAATAGCTAGTGATTCACTCATCACTTTGTGATTCTACAGATGTTTAACATATTTTTTTGCTTTATTTATCTTTTTGGTTTTTCTTCTTTTATAGCTTATCAATTAAAAACATGTGCTAATACATGGATTTAATATACTCTTTTAATAAAAATAGGAAAAGTCGACTATCTGTTTCATTTTCTCAAAAGTCTAAGTGCCACTGTAGTGGACATGACTGTTGCCTCTCTAGAATCCATTGATCATTAACATTATTATTCCAACATTATTATTCCTCACTGATGATACACTTCAAAGTGTTCAGTTCTCATTATTTGAAGCATTTTACATTCCCCTAGCTGTAGTCATTAATTTAGAGGCAGGCAAACAATCAGTCCAATAAGAATGGAATCTTGGGAATGCTAGACATATGGTGTATAAAAATGACATCTAAAATTGCCTTAGCCATTTTGACATATATTTCACAGAGAGAAAGGGAAGGAGGTTTGGAAGGAGGTGGGAGGAGGGGAAGGAAAAACAGAGTAAGGCAATCAGAGAAATAGAGTTAAACCCCAATTAAGTCTTATCCTAATTCTGGACTTTTCAAATACAAGCATCAATGAAAACAGCATATTTATTAAGATAGTTTAAATTAGGTGGTCATTACTACATGGTATCTATTGCTATATGCTTCTGTTACTGCTTTTTAAAAAGGAAAAAGGTATTGCTTGTGTTACATATTTCAGCCAAAGATAAAGCTTAAAGGAAGGGTGGAGTATAATGCTATCTTAACTTTCTTCTACAAAGAGCTGAATCACAGTTTTAGCTGTTTCATGTTTAAAAGGAACAAACAGCAAAAAACGAGATTAGAAGTTAACTGGGGGGCTGGGTAAATTCTAGGAACCAAGGAGATAAGAGTATATGGAAAGGATTCTAAGTTAACAAGTGGGGCATAAACAAGCTCACAGGGGGTCAGGAGATGGCTCATCAGGTAAAGTACGATTAAACCTATGAGAAGTTCTGGGTGTAACCCCCAGCACTCCGCGGGAGCACCAGAGATAACTAAGCAAACTCCACAGACAGAGCTGTCATCTCAGCTCTCTCCCCCAATAAGCTCACTTTGGGGAGATTTTTATAGCCAAAATCTGGTCTTATTTTTATATTGATCACATTAAAGTTCTTGATAGAAATGGGGCAGTTTACTGGATACATACAAATATCAGTATTTCTTTAGCATGTGTACTTATGGCTGGCTACATGTCAAGAGAGTTGGTGTCAACTCCTTTTTTTTTAATCAAGTGGATATATACTGTTTACTGAACATAGTTTGGACTTAGAATGGATGTGTTTCTCTAATACTTACTGGCAAGTTGAATTAATTAAGGTTTTTAAACATTGTTTTGGAAGAAGGGCTAACGATTCTAAAGGAAAAAATAAGCTTCAGAGAAAGTCAAGAGCATTAAGAAGAAAAACAAGCTTCTGGGTAGGATGGTCATGAATTACTTATGAGCAGGAAAACCCTAGATGGCATTCCACTGCATACGTAGGCTATGTGTTGCAGCCTAGGGGGCCAGCATATAGTATGAAGTCTGCTGTGTGAGAAAAGACAATACAGCTGAAGAATATAAAACTACTGTCACAGAATCATATGCTTGTTCACTGCAGCATCACTCAAAATAGCCAAGATATGGCGACAGAATAAGAGGGAGAGAGAAAGATACATAGTGGCCCAAGCTTTCCCCTTGCAGGTGGGAACCCAGCACTTGAGCCTGGATCCCATGGTGATGTGTGCACTCTACTGGGTGCACCGTCACCCAAACCCCCACCATGCATCATTTCATGGTAGGGATACAGCCTGAGAAATGCATCACTAAGTGGTTCTGATGTGTGACTACAAACAGTGTAATTATACAAAGCTACATGGTATAGTGTATTAGACCACAATCATACATGCTATCTGTTTCTGACCAAAATGTCATTAAATGATGCATGCCTTTATATACAGTAGAATATTCAGTCCTAAAGAGAAAAAAAACAAAAAAAACAAAACAAAAATGAAGGGAGGAAATACTTTTATCTGCAACAACATGGATAAATCTGGAGGACATTATACGAAGTGAAATAAATCAGTCACAGAGAAACAAAACAAATTCTGTATTATTTCACTTAAATGTTGCCAGGGACTGAGGGCTACAGGAAACAAAGATATTGATCAAAGGGTATAGATTTTCTGTTATAAAATATGACCTGGAGCTAATGTATGGCATAGTAGCTATAAGAGATACCCTACTATATATTTGAAATTTGCTAAACAGGTCTTAAGTTTTCTTGCCATCACACACACACACACACACACACACACACACACACGATTGCAAGAGATACTACTTTGATTGTGGTAATCATTTTGTAGTATATAATAATATTAGATCATCACATCGTACAACCTAAACATATACAACTTTTGTCAAAAGACCTCAAGAGGAACAGCAAGATAGCTCATTTGAATAACGTGCTTGCTTTGCCATATGAGCAACCCAGGTTCTGCCATGGGCCCCACCCCGCACTAGTGTTATGGTATCTCTCCATTTTATCTGAAAAATTTGAACCAGAGTAGCAAAGTCCTGGTGGTAAAAATTAATTAATTAATTAATTAATTAATTAAAGCTAGATTAAAGTATCAATTTAGTTTGAATATAGTTACTCCACTGTCACTGGTTTTATTTTTTATAAAGTTTATGTTAAGCTGATGATTTTTATGTCTGTTTATTGATGAGAAAAGTAATTTCATTATAAAAATGAAATTATAAACATATTCTAAAAGTACAGTCTTTAGTAGGAGTGGCATAGAACAAAGTTAGGATAACAAACTACATAGTACAGTGAAAATTTCAAAAGTTCATTTTGAAAGAGTAGCAGCAAAATTCATCTAAAATCCATCTAAAGCCAATGAGAAACATATGAGCTGTAAGAGAAGGGATCATTAGTGCTACATGAGGGAACAGCACACAGCTGAACACTGTTTACACAAAGACAGAGGAAAAACTGGAAAAATAAATGTGTTCTTAGGACAACACATAAAAAAATTAAGAACTCAGGATGAGGAAAAAAATAACATAAGAAGAAGGAGGTTAAATAAGACTAAGTCTTTCCTGACAAGCTTAATGTGTAATTGGAAGCAGTAAGGAACAGAACACATATTGCAAAAATCAAATAGCTAGGAAAAGGTCTAACCAGTCAGGTGGTTCAGTAGTTGAGTACATGTGAGAGGCGGCAAAGAGTGCAAAAGTAAAAAGTGTAAAGCGATCTGAGGTGACTGCAAGCATTACAAAGTAGAATCTAAGTCATAAAAAATGATCACAACCTAATCAACACAACGAGTGCCACCCCAGCATGCTTCACTTCAGACTGTGACCAGAGACTTCAGGTGTGGAATGAGAACCCTTCAGCTTCATCACTCGGGTGAGACCTTCCCTTTCATAGTATACTCTAATTCCATTCCAGGTGTTTCACTCCCCAATAAAGTCCCCAAACCTAGATATAGACCAGGTCCCCTGAGACAAAGCATATGTTCACACGTGTCCATAAATCAGGGAAAAATATATACCTGAAAGCAGAAGTACACAAGCGTCTGCAGTGAGTACCCCCCCCACCCCAACACTTCATCTGCACTATTCCAGCCTTTAGGTCCATGACTGTTCAACAATTTGTATGGCCTCGTATGTTAACTCTCTTTTCAATCACCAGGTTCCAGATACCATCAGGATGCTGGCCAGGCTTCCCTAGACTGAAGACCCCACCAATGCGTCCTGGAGCTCCGCTTCCCCACAGACCCACCCTACTAGGGAAAGAGAGAGGCAGACTGGGAGTATGGATCGACCAATCAACGCCTATGTTCAGTGGGGAAGCAATTACAGAAGCCAGACCTTCCACCTTCTGCAACCCCCAACGACCCTGGGTCCATGCTCCCAGAGGGATAGAGAATGGGAAAGCTATCAGGGGAGGGGATAGGATATGGAGATCGGGTGGTGGGGATTGTGTGGAGTTGTACCCCTCCTATCCTACGGTTTTGTTAATGTCTCCTTTCTTAAATAAAATAGTAATAATAATAATAATAATACCCAGAGGGGGAGTCGGGTGGTAGCGCAGCTGGTTAAGTGCACGTGGCACAAAGAGCAAGGGCTGACATAAGGATCCTGGTTTGAGCCCCCAGCTCCCCACCTGCAGGGTAGCCGTTTCACAAGCGGTGAAACAGGTCTGCAGGTGTCTTATCTTTCTCTCCCCCTGTCTTCCCCTCCTCTCTCCATTTCTCTTTCCTACTCAACAACAATGACATCAGTAATAACTACAACAATAAAACAGCAAGGGCAACAAAAGGGAATAAAGAAATATTTTTTAAAATATTAAAAAAAAATAAATTTCCAGAGGGAAATTTCCGAACAAGAACTAAACGAAGACCACAACCTGAGAAAATACTTTCCTCAGTTAAAAAGAATTTTTAACATATAGTTTGAAAGACCTGCCATATTCTAGATAAAATTAGTAGACTTACACACACACACACACACACACACACACACACACCCAGAGGACTCAGGAATAGCTCACCGAACAGGGTGCATGCATTGCCATGTGCCGGACCCAGGTTTGCGCCTCGGCACTACATTGGGAGGAGCATTATGGCATCTGATGAAGCTGTGGTATCTGCCCCTCTTTCTGTCTGCCTATCTGTAATAAAAAGAATGAAAGTCTGCCTGGCACTACTGGGATCACATATATACAAGGCCCAAACAGTGGAAAAGTGTGTGTATGTGTGTGTGTGTATCTAGCTCTAACTTTGAACTAGTTTACCAACTCATTACAATACAGTAGATGGCTGTATCTGCTAGGCAAAAGGCACATGGCCCAATCAGGAAGAGCTCATAGTCACAAAGTGGTGGAAATCTGGTATATACTGTGTCTTGTGACTGATTTTTTTCAATATGGATTTGAACAAGTTGTTAAGAGTAGAAACGATCTAAATTGCTGTCTTCACACATGACACTCTTTTTAAGCCATGTTGACTTATTTAATACATAACACTTTACTTTGAGTAGAGTTTCAGTACGTTTGATAATCAACAAGTACAGTCTTGCTACTTGTGAATTCTTCTAACAGAAATGATGCACATTAGCACTGTCATTTCTCTACACAGAGAGACAGCACACCTCAAGATAAAGCCTGGCTCTCGGTTTCGTTTTAAACTTTTCTTTTTCTTTTATTTATTTTACTGGATAGTGACAGAGAGAAATTGAGAGGGGGTGGGGGAGCTGGAGAGGGAGAGAGACAGACAGAGAGACACCTGCAACACTGCTTCACCACTCTGTGAAGCTTTCCTCCTGCAGGTGGGAACCAGGGGCTTGAACCTGGGTATGCAAGGGTTTTTTGTTTGTTTGTTTGTTTTGTTTTTAAATGTAGTTTAAAGCAGTTCTAAAATTTAAAAAAAGATTTTACTTATTTCTTAATGAGAGAGGTGGAAGGAGAGAAAGTCAACCAGACATCACTCTGGTACATGGCACATACTTCTGGTACAGAAGTACACTCTGGTACTTCTGGCAGAGATCAAACTCGAGATCTCATGCTTCTCAACATACCTTAGCCACTGCACACCTTGTAGCCCTCAAATCTCTAGTTTCCTAAAGTATAAAAATAAGTGACAAAGGAATATGTTCCACCCACTGGAGTTTATAAGCTGACTTATAAAATGTATTATGTAAAAAAGAACAAGGCATACCTGGTTGAACACACATATTACATGAGGAGCAAGGACCTGAGTTCAAGTCCTCAGTCCTTACCTGCAGGAAGAATGCTTCATAAGCAGTGAAGCAGTGCTACATGTCTCTCTCTCTCTAGCTCTCTCCCTATTTTCCCCCTCAATTTCTCAGCCTTACCAAACAAAAGAGAAAAAAAGCGGAGGTTGCACTGGGAGCAGTGGATTCATTGTGCAGGAACTGAGCACCAGTGATAACCTTGGTGGCAATAAATAAATAAACGAAATTGCATCATCTGAAACAAAATGGAGGTGATTTTGCTAAGAGGTGAAGAAATACCTTTCTGACAGTTTCGCTCATGTGTAGTATATAGATGAAGAAAACAAATGAACTTGCAAAAATTTAAAAAAGGTAAACTTTCTCTTGAACTCTGTGAGAACTATGTTGGTTGTGGTGGGGTGGAGACATAGAGCTTTGGTAGAGGGTGTGGCAATTTATATGCACATGTATGGGTGTGAAATTACACCCTGGAAATCTTGTGATTTCGTAAAACATAATTAACTCATTTTAAAAAAATGAGGAAGATGACTCTGTGGCACAATGGACAGAGCACCGGGCTTCTAGTGACCAAACAAAAGAGGAGGGAGTCGGGCAGTAGCGCAGCGGGTTAAGCACACATGGTACAAAGCACAAGGACCAGCTTAAGGATACTGGTTAGAGCCCCCGGCCCCCCACCTGCAGGGGAGTCACCTCAGAGGTGGTGAAGCGGGTGTGCAGGTATCTATCTTTCTCTCCCCCTCTGTCTTCCCCTCCTCTCTCCATTTCTCTCTGTCCTATTCAACAATAATGACATCAATAACAACAATAATAATAACCACAATGTTATACAAGGGCAACAAAAGGGAAAATAAAAAACTATAAAAATATATATAAAAAAAAAACTTAAAAAAAAAAAAAAGAAGTACCCAGAGCCATCTACAAATTTAATGCTATCCCCATCAAGATCCCAAGCACATTTTTTAGGAGAATAGAAAAAATGCTACAAATGTTTATCTTGAACCAGAAAAGACCTAGAATTGCCAAAACAATCTTGAGAAGAAAGAACAGAACCGGAGGCATCACACTCCCAGATTTCAAACTGTATTATAGGGCCATTGTCATCAAAACTGCTTCGTACTGGGACATGAATAGACACACTGACCAGTGGAATAGAACTGAGAGCCCAGAAATGAGCCCCCACACCTATGGACATCTAATCTTTGACAAAGGTGCCCAGACTATTAAATGGGGAAAGCAGAGTCTCTTCAACAAATGGTGTTGGAAACAATGGGTTGAAACATGCAGAAGAATGAAACTGAATCACTGTATTTCACCAAATACAAAAGTAAATTCCAAGTGGATCAAGGACTTGGATGTTAGACCACAAACTATCAGATACTTAGAGGAAAATATTGGCAGAACTCTTTTCTGCATAAATTTTAAAGACATTTTCAATGAAATGAATCCAGTTACAAAGAAGACTAAGGCAAGTATAAACCTATGGGACTACATCAAACTAAAAAGCTTCTTCACAGCAAAAGAAACCACTACCCAAACCAAGAGACCCCTCACAGAATGGGAGAGCTTTACATGCCATACATCAGACAAGAGTTTAATAACCAACATATATAAAGAGCTTGCCAAACTCAACAACAAGACAACAAATAAGCCCATCCAAAAATGGGGGGAGGACATGGACAGAATATTCACCACAGAAGAGATCCAAAAGGCTGAGAAATACATGAAAAAATGCTCCAAGTCTCTGATTGTCAGAGAAATGCAAATAAAGACAACAATGAGATACCACCTCACTCCTGTGAGAATGTCATACATCAGAAAAGGTAATAGCAGCAAATGCAGGAGAGGGTGTGGGGTCAAAGGAACCCTCCTACACTGCTGGTGGGAATGTCAATTGGTCCAACCTCTGTGGAGAACAGTCTGGAGAACTCTCAGAAGGCTAGAAATGGACCTACCCTGACCCTGCAATTCCTCTCCTGGGGATATATCCTAAGGAACCCAACATATCCATCCCAAAAGATCTGTGTACACATATGTTCTTGGCAGCACAATTTGTAATAGCCAAAACCTGGAAGCAACCCAGGTATCCAACAACAGATGAGTGGCTGAGCAAGTTGTGGTATATATACACAATGGAATACTACTCAGCTGTAAAACATGGTGACTTCACCGTTTTCAGCCGATCTTGGATGGGCCTTGAAAAAAATCATGTTAAGTGAAATGAGTCAGAAACAGCAGGATGAATATGGGATGATCTCACTCTCAGGCAGAAGTTGAAAAACAAGATCAAAAATGAAAACACAAGTAGAACCTGAAATGGAATTGGCGTATTGCACCAAAGTAAAAGACTCTGGGGTGGGTGGGTGGGGAGAATACAGGTTCATGAAGGATGATAAATGACATAGTTGGCGTTGTATCGTTAAATGGGAAACTGGGGAATGTTATGCATGTACAAACTATTGTATTTACTGTTGAATGTAAAACATTAATTCCCCAATAAAGAAATAAATTTAAAAAAAAAAGAAAAGAAAAAAATCATGTTGAGTGAAATAAGTCAGAAACAGGAGGATGAATATGGGATGATCTCACTCTCAGGCAGAAGTTGAAAAACAAGATCAGAAAAGAAAACAGAAGTAGAACCTGAACTGGAATTGGCGTATTGCACCAAAGTAAAAGAGAATACAGGTCCAGGAAGGATCCAGAGGACCTAGTGGGGGTTGTACTGTTATATGGGAAACTGGGGAATGTTATGCACGTGCAAACTATTGTACTTACTGTTGAATGTAAAACATTAATTCCCCAAGAAATAAGTTAAAAAAAAATTTTTTTAATGAAAAAAAAAAAAGAAGAAAAGAAAAAAAGGCCAAGAGTGGAGAAATAAAGAAGAAGAGAAGAACCCACATACTAGGGTTTCTCCTCTACCCCTACTCTCCTGAAAATGCTCATGTATGGTTATTTCATTCTCTTGTCAAATCAGCATGAGATGCAACTGGGCACATAACACTCCTTGACATCATTTCTTCATCTGGACTCCATACTGAACACTACTGCCTTTTCAGTCTTAATGGTTCTCATCTCTCCAACCTCTGGACATGGAAAGTCCCTGTATTCAATCCTCTTTTCTTTCAAACCAGCTCATATAATCTTATGGCTTAAACAGCACCTATCTGATAATGGTTCTTACATTTCTACATTAAATTGGAATGGACTCAGCTCTTCTTGGTAAGTTAACTCCTGGCCCTTAGTTCACTCTTGAGTCTGGTGTGCTTGGAATAGTGCTGTACCACTCAATATACAATTGCAGTCAGCAGGCTAAATAAGCAAACCCTTAAATCCTGAGAAGGCTAAGAAATTTGGGAGACAGCAATATACAACCTCATTTTAAAAATATTTTACTTAGGGGGGCAAGCGGTGGTGCACCTGGTTAAGCGCACACATTACAGTGTGCAAGGACGTGTGTTCAAGCCCCTGGCCCCCACCTACTGGGGGAAAGCTTCATGAATAGTGAAGCAAAGCTTCAGGTGTATCTTTCTCTCTCCCTCTCTATCTCTTCCTCCCCTCTCAATTTTTCTCGGTCTCTATCCAGTAATAAGAAAAAATATTTTACTTATGTATTGCATAGAGACAGACTGAGAGGGGAGAAGGAGAGGGGTAGAGAGAGAGAGAGAGAGAGAGACACCTGTAACAACGTTTCATCACTCTAAGACTTTCCCTCTGCAGTGTGGACTAGGGGTTTGAACCCAGGTCCTTTAGTATGCTCTACCCAGTGTGCCACCTCAAAACCTCTTTTCAAAATGATCATTCACAGTACTAACTCAGTCTGCTGTAAGGAACATGCCAAAAATCTCTTCATTCCTCTTTATTTCAGTCTCTCTCTGCAAATGTCTTTTCTTATATCCTGTAAAATATTAACACTAAAAATCTTTCATTGTTCTTTGGCACTACTGTCATATTTTGCAAAGGCAAAGTAAACTCACTAAAAATGACATTAAAATAGAAATGACAAAACGTACTGAAGCTCACTAACCACCATATAAGCATCTATATTTCAAATCACCTGATGCTGGAGGAGAGGGCCTCTACAAATAGTCCTTAGTGAGTAAACATTTTTCTCTACAAATAGTCCTTATTGAGTAAACATTTTTTCTCATTAAGTAACCTCCTTTTAACTAAGAAGGAATTGATACAGTATTCTTTCATGTTTGCCCATGAAAATCAAGCCTGAGAGAAAACAGTTCAGTGTATAGAAAACTGAGAAATGTGATGTATATACAAATTATTGTATTCACTATCGACTATAAAACATTAATTCCCCCAATAAAGAAATTAAAAAATAAAAGCCGTTAGGCTACAAATCAAATTAATACAGACATGGTCTCATAGCCCATGACACCAATAGAAGGATACAGGTAGAATGATTTAGTATTGTATTAGGACAGAAACAGAAGCAAGAATCCTGGAGAAAGGAAGGTGAAGCTCTAATCCCATCTCACCCTACACTAGCTGTCTGACCCTGGACAAGTTTACTTAGACATTCTGTGCCTCAGTTTGCTTAAGTATAAAACAGAAATGGTACATGTGATATTGTCGTTAAGGATTAAATCAAGGCACTAAGTGGGGGCGGGCGGTAGCCCAGCAGGTTAAATGCACATGGCGCAAAGCACAAGGAAGCGCATAAGGATGCTGGTTCGAGTAACGGCTCCCCACTTGCAGGGTCAAAGATCGCTTCACAAGCGGTGAAGTAGGTCTGCAGGTATCTATGTGTCTCTCCCTCCTCTCTTGATTTCTCTCTGTCCTACCCAACAACAACAGCAGTAACAACAATAATAAGGGCAACAAAAAATGGGGGGGAGGGCCTCCAGGAGCAGTGGATTCGTAGTGCAGACACCAAGGAGCCCCAGTGATAACCCTGGAGGCAAAAAAAAAAAAAAAAAAAATTAAGGCACTAAGCATTTTAAACACTCAGCACAATTTTGTGTCTGACATAGAATACCCACCTTAGAGGGCAATAATTTCAATACCACTGATATTACAGTTCTTTAAGAATTCTGTGGAATTGCTGCATTTTTGAAGAAAGACAAATCTATTCTCTCTCGTTCTGTTGTAAGGCGATTCTTAACACTGAGGGAACATCTGTCGAACATCTGCATGTCTGTTTACGTGCATGCACATATGTATGCACGCACTGCAGAAATAAATGGCCTTTTTGTCCAGGGAGAGAAGAGTGACACTCGGGAGCGTGAGCCAGCAGCAAAGCCTACGGACTGCAAGGCAAATGCTGTCACTGCAAGCATGCACCCCGCGGCCATGTCACGCACAGATCCGCAGCTTCGGCTCTCGCGCAGACCGCGGCTTCCCCACCCGCGGCCCGGAGGAAGCGCGTGTTCCCAGCCGGTTTCCCCGCAGCCGCCGCCAGACCTCGCCCTCCGCCCCGCCCGCCTGGCCGCACACCCCGGCCGGCACCTCGGCTGTCAGCCGCCGCGGCGCCCTTCCCCCGCAGCAAGCGAGGCCCGGCCGGGCTTCTCCCCCGCCCCGCCGTGCGCCGTGGTGCACGAGCGGGCGCCTGGACCCTCGGGGCCCGCGGGGATGACTCGGCCCGGGGACCCCCCCGCACCTCGGGGGCGCGAGGGGAAGTGTCCGGGGGCTGCGCGCAGGGCAGCCTATAGGCCTCGGTCCAGGTACCTGCGGCTCCAGTGCAGCGGCGGCTGCAGCTCGAACCTTTCGGCGGCGACGGAGGCTGCGGCGGCCGAGGGGCGAGGCAACGAGACCAGCGCAGCCCCGGGCGGGCCAGAGCGGCCTGACGCCTTGGAGGCCCGCGCGCGCCCCCTGGAGGCAGGCTTCCAGCAGCCGCTCGGCCTACTCGAGTTAAGGACAATATGGAATAACATACAGACTGGGGAGAAGAGATAAGGGGTTTCTCCCCACTAAGTCCTGGAGTGCTTTGCACTGTTTGCATTTTTTCACTTTGTCGTTTCCTACGCACAGATCCAGCCTCTTTAGAAAAATGATGGCTTCCAAGGCAAAGATAGCTTTATTAAGAGCTACAAGCACCAATTAGTAGTTGTTGGCTACTAAATAGGGCTTCCATCTAACTCAATTTGATATGTTAGTTATTAGTTATAGCTATTAATAACTAATTACTATGATTCTAAAATATGACTGTGAGATTTTTTTCAAAAACAATTTGAATATTTACATTCCTTTTTTTTTCTAGACTTAATGCAAGGTGTGTATAGCCTAATTGAAAAATGTGATGGGTGATAAGAAATGTATTTACTTGAAATATTTTATATTTCATTCTGGTTTTACTGTTGTCACCAGGGCTTCACCGCTCAACTTTTTCAGATAGAGACCGAGATATAAAAGGAAAGATGCTACAGCAAGTTTCTTCCACAACTGTGATAGGGGCTGGACTTGCCTCTACACATGGGTGATATTTTTGTTTTGACAACTCAGACCCTACAGCCAAAGTGATTTCTTTTGCACAAGGGTCACCCGCCTCTTAATCCTAGAACTTCTCAGCCTGTCCATCCACTCAGCAGCATTACTCTTTCTCAGTTTAGGATAATTGACAAATTTAAGAAAAAGCCTCCTCTAACTCTTTTTCCTCTTCGGGGAGTTTCTCTTGTGCAGTGACTAATCATAAGTATAGGAAACTCTCCAAATTAATGACATTTATTAAATTGTCATGGATATTCACCTTGTATCAACAGTTGTGTGTTGAGTTTATAATAATAATAGATGATCTTAAAGTGTGTCAAGTCATCAAAGCATTTAAGCCTTTTCCCACTATAGTCATAGGATTCACTGCTCTTTATAACTAAAGTTTGTCAATCTCAGAGTCTGCTCATTCTTTCTGCTCAAATGTGATTGTCATTGTTATGAATTATTCTTTTATTTCATCTGAAAAAAAGATGTAGGGACTTTGCTAGTAACTTTGTTCCATCAGTGAGATTCTTCTGAGACTCAAGTCACCACTAGACACTGGCAGCATTTATGGCGGTCATTCCTGTTTGAGTAGTAAGTCAGTGCTGCACGGAAGTGACCACACAAATTCATCACATTAAGTGTAAACCAGAGTGTCTCCACTTAACCAGAGCCCCACTATGTCTGAAGCCACTCTAATGTAATTCAACTAGGGGAGACTAATTTGGGAAGCCCAGTGGAAAGAGATAACGGTTTTAACTAATTGTACATACAGCACTTAAATTTTGCAGAAATATCTGACCATGTGAGCATACTTCCAGTGTCTCTCCAACAGACCTGTATAAGGGAGAACTGTGTTAGTGTCCTATTATCACTATAAAAATTAGCCCAAACTGAAAGACTTATACCAACACTAATTCTCTTACTGTTCAGTTTTAGAGAAAATCAGAAGTCCAAAATCAGCCTCACTGGACCAAAATCAAAATGCAGGCAAGCTTATATTCCTTCTGGAGGTTCTAGGAGAGAATTCATTTCCTGTTTCTACAGACTGTCTGTGTTCATGGGTCCTTCCTACATCTTCAAAACCAAGAGACTCTGATCTTTTCTCTTCTCTAGCCTCTACTGCTATCCTTGAATCTTTTTTTAAAAAGATTTTATTTATTAATGAGAAAGATAGGAGGAGAGAGAGAGAGAGAACCAGACATCACTCTGGTACATGTGCTGCCAGAGACTGAACTCAGGGCCTCATGCTTGAGAATCTAATGCTTTATCCACTGAGCTACCTCCTGGACCACTATCCTTGAATTTTTTTTCCTCATTATTATTATTATTATTTTATTATCTCTATTTATTGCGTAGAGACAGCCAGAAATTGAGAGTAGGGTGAGATAGAGAGACAGAGAGACACCTGCAGCCCTGCTTCACCACTCGCAAAGTTTTCCCCTTCAGGTGGGGACCGGGGGCTCGAACCTGGGTCCTTGTGCACTGTAACATGTGCACTCAGCCAGCTGCACCACCACCTGGCCCCTATCCTTGAGTCTTCTAACTGACACTCCTGACTTTATATAAAGGCGCTTTTATTACATTTATTATAATAATCTTGCCATCTCAAGATCTTTCGTATATCTACTTCTATGTATTTTACTTGTTTGTTTTTGCCTCCAGGGTTATCGCTAGGGCTCAGTGCCAGCACTACGAATCCGCTGCTCCTGGAGGTCATTTTCCCCTCCCCCATTTTGTTGTCATTATTGTTGTTGGATAGGACAGAGAGAAATTGGGAGAGGATGGGAAGAGAAAGACAGAGGGGGAGAGAAAGACACCTGCAGACCTGCTGAACCGCTTGTGAAGTGACTCCGCTGCAGGTGAGAAGCCAGGGGCTCAAACATGGATGCTTGCGCCCATCCCTGTGCTTTGTTCCATGTGCACTTAACCTGCTGTGCTACCACTCAGCCCCCTACACCTATAATTTTTTTTTTTTGATGCAGACTAACATAAACTAAAGGCTCTTTAGTTTATCCACATCTGCAAAATTCCTTTTTACCATGCAAGGTAACATAATCAAGAGTTTAGAGAGTTATGATCTGGACACCTTTGAGTGAATGCTATTCAGTCTTCTAATACTTAAATGTAATTCTCTTCAAGTAAGTCTACCTCTTCTTCTCCTTTACCAAAACATATTTGGTCCCGAGCTCCAAGTGTGAGAGAATCAAATGGGAGGAATACCTGTACTGACAACTAGGGTAACTGGTATGCAGGTAGAGAGTGGGATCTTAAACCCAGTTCCTTGCAGACAATAATGTGTGTACTCTACCAGGTGTATCACCACCTGACCCCCCCCTTAGAATTTCAAAAATATAATTAAATACTTAACAGAAGAGACTTAAGGTGATCTAGCAGCCACTCAGTGAAGTCAACAGTTTCTGTAGAAGATAAGTAGCTGGAAGGGAAGATGTTTAAAAATCATACCATATCTGCTAAGTAAGAGGCATTTCTTGTTTGGGGCTATACTAATGTTCCAAGTGTTATAGTTTATTGTAGTACTAAATAGTGACCATAAGAGGGAGCTATGGTCCTGAAAGTTTGGCTTTGCAGGACCTCCCACCTCACACAAAATGCTTCACGCACACGCGCACACACACACACATGAGTATGAAACAGGTTGCATAAATCTATATCAGAGTTATGTTCATTTCAGTTCCCACTAAATCTTCAATGTTTTAAGCCACTGAAAAAATTAAAGTCTGCATGTTTATCAGATGCCAAATTTATGAAGCCAAGCAGCAAATTTGAAAACCTAGGGAAGCATTTTCCTCCAACAAAGAGTACAACTAGAAATTAAATGTACAGAAAAACATTCAGAAAGGGAGATTTCTCCGTTAATTTTGAAGTAAATAAATTTACGTCTCTGAATTTTTGGAGTTACTAAGCTAATAGCTGGTCCCAAGGGAAGAACAAGAACTTCGTTTCTTACTGCAACAGTAGTGGGTTCTTTTCTTTGCTTTTGCCCACATATACCAGAATCACACAAACTTTCACATATATGCTAGAGAAAATAACGTCTGTGACGGGAACTCACACAGTGCCTAGCCCCACCTACCCCAGTCTTCCAAGATATTAAGTAACTGACCAGTGGCAAGGGAAGACCTTTTGCAGAGGATTGAGCAGGTATTTGCTTTCAAAGCTCTTAAAGATGACTGGTGAGAAATTGGCTTTAATCAGAGAAGTAGAACTATTGCACTACAGAATAATAGACTTATTACAGGCACCCCACCTCACGTAATTGGGGGAGGAAGACAGAAAGGGAAAGTTTGTAAAGGAGTATTGAGAAATCAGATGAAAAGTCAACAGCTTGTCTACCTTGGGACTCTGCATCAAGCAACAAACCAAAACTCCCCAAAGTAATGACAGATATTGACCAGTCTGTGGAGACAAAGGGACTCTGCTACACTTCTGGTGGGAATGCAAACTGGCACAGACCCTTTGGAAAACTGGATGGATTAAAAAAATAAAAACGGAGTTACCTTATGACCCAGCAATACTACTCTTTGGCATTTATCCAAAGCACTCTCAAACACTAAGTCAAAGTGATATAAGCACTCCTGTGTCCATAGCTGCATTATTCATAATAGCTAAAAATTGGAAGCAGCTTCAATGCCTCATAGATAACTAGAAGATGTTATGGCATATATATTCCATGGAGTACTACTCTGCAATCAAAAAGATGATATTGTGTCCTTTGGGACAAAATGGATGGAACTGGAAGTGATTATGCTCAGTAATGGTTTCATTTATGTGTGGAATCTAGAGATCTGATACACATGAACTTGGGGGAAAAAACAGAAGCAAGGACAGTTTCTGAGGTTTGTGAGACCCATGGCAGTTATTTTCAGGAGGGGGCGATACAGAACTTGGGTGGTGGGTGTGGTGAAGAACTATACATTGTAATCTTATAATCTTGTGACCTACTATTAATCAGCAGTTTTTAAAATGGGCAAAACTCTCCATAGTGCATAGGTAATGATGAAGATTAGGCCAGTGAAGTAACCCACTTGAATAGTAAGCTGCTTTGCTATGTGTGCAAGGCAAGGTCATCCCTGGCCCCTGCTGCATTGAAGAAAACTTTGATGTTGTGGTATTTTTTCATAAAGTATTTTACGTTTTTTAATATTTATTTATTCCCTTTGTTTCCTTCGTTGTTTTATTGTCGTAGTTATTACCGTTGTTGTTATTGATGTTGTTGGATAGGACAGAGAGAAATGGAGAGAGGAGGGGAAGACAGAGAGGAGGAGAGAAAGATGGACACCTGCAGACCTGCTTCACCGCCTGTGAAGTGACTCCCCTGCAGGTGGGGAGACAGGGGCTCGAACCAGGATCCTTACTCTGTGGTATCTTTTATTCACTATCTTCCTCTAGATACAAAAGAAAAGGAAGCAAGACAAGTGGAAAAAGAAAGGAATGATGGCATCCACATACTTGATAATTTATTTTACACATGTACCATGAAAATTAATAATTTATAGATTTTTTTTCTCAAAAAAAGACAATAGGAGATGACATGAAAAATGTTCCTTGCCTAGGCATGCCTTGCTTTTTTTCCCAATTTATTTATTTTTTACCTATAGTTCTGCTAAACTCTGTCTTCTGATGGTACTGAGACTTGAACCTAGAAACTTTGGTGCCACAGGCATGATAGTCTTTTTGCATAACCAATATATCATCTCCCCACTCTGCATTTTCTCCATTTCCTTATGGCCTTAGGTTTCCTTCCTTTTTAAAAAAAATTTCTTTATTGGGGAATTACTGTTTTACATTCGACGGTAAATACAATAGTTTGTACATGCATAACATTTCCCAGTTCTCCATATAACAATACAACCCCCACTAGGTCCTCTGTCATCCTTTTTGAACCTGTATTCTTCCCCCCCCCTCCACCTCAGAGTCTTTTACTTTCGTGCAATACGTTAGGCTTCCTTTCTAACCCTGTAATAGTCCCACTCCATTGAGACCATGCTACTCAAGGTTGTTATGTCTGAACAGGAAAGCTAAGGAAGGATTCATGCTTGTCCTGGAGGCCCTCAGATGTCTGCTTGGTCCAGATAATGAGCAGCTTAGAAGATTCCAGTAATCTGTGTAAAAGGTTCATATCCATCCTAGAGTGGAGTTTAACTCACCCCAGGGGCTCAGACTGAACTGAAATTTTAGGCTTAGAAGGTGCTTAATGTTCACTTTAGTCTCAAAACAAAGTGCTGGCAATCATTCACACAGAAATAAAGCACATTTTTTTTCTCAGTCTTGAAACATACTCTTGGACATGAAATTTATCAGACCCTGCCTTGATTCTGCTTTCTTTCTTTTAAAACATCAGTCACATAGTTTCATTTTCATCTTTACAAAACCGTGATGCTAAAGTCCGAGTAAAGCCTGCGGCTATTCTACTTTTGCAAAGACAACTGGACAAATACTTATTTTGAACTTACACTTCTGACCAGCAAGAAATAAAATTTGTGACATATTTAGAGGGAGAAAATGTAATGCAAATTGTTCTTAGTAATAGAGTTGTTCTAAAGCAACTAGAATGAGAAAACACTGAATAAGATTTTTATTTTTTCAAAACAGTAGAGAAAGTATTTTTTCATGTTCTAGACTCACAACGTATATTTCAAAATAAATGGACTTTGTAGCTTTGTGTGCTTATGTTCATGCAGAAATATTTAAAATAATTCACAGGAAAATGAAGTTGTCATGGAAAGTTATAATTTCAGAATTCTTCTACAGTGAATTTACTCCATTGTAAGTCAGAGAATGTATGCCACTTATGTTTTCATTTGAACAAAGGAAGAAATCAGAGAAGCCAAGAAGGAAAAGGTAGGGGAAACATCTATGGCACAAACAATCCAAGTAGTTTACTTACATAATTGACAGACATCACATGACCTATCAATCTTAGGTCTATTTTGACATGTATATAGTCAATACATGAAAATAAACTGACATACATTCTTTTTTAAAAAAGCTAAATGTATGAAAGAAGCTGAACTCCCTTCTCTTTTAAAATTTTTTTTATTATCTTTATTAATTGACTGGTTAGAGATAGCCAGAAATTAAGAGGAAGGGGGAGGGAGCTAGAGAGAGAGAGAGAGACAGACAGACAGTACTGCTTTACCACTTGAAAAACTTTCCCCCTGCAGGTGGAGACTGGAGGCTTGAACTGGCTCCTTGTGCACTGTAACATGTGCACTCAACCAGGTGTACCATCACCTGGCCCTTGTGATATACATTTTTTGTGGTACAACACAGGTGATGTGGAGTGAAACTACCTTCTTTGTACTAGCAGGTGTACTTGTTGGCCTCAGGAATGTGTGATGATCTGCCAACTACTGGGAAGCAAAAAAATCGAAGAACCATTGCTATAGCTCATTGTCTTTGGAATACCATTTGTCTCCAAGTGGTTGTCTTTTACAGCATATGTGTTTAATGATTGCCATCTCACTTAGTTTGTTCATCATTCTTCTTGTTCTGCTGAGAATCAAATTCTAAACTTTCCTTGACTGGGACACAGAAACAGACTGACCTCATCTGCTTTGCTCAGTAGGTCTCAATACAAAGGAGAGGACACTCCCAGAAATTCTGTAGGAATGTTTCTGAGAAGAATAAGAGCACATGTGTGCACAGCAAAGCCAACTCACACTCACCCGTTTCAGCCTCTTGTTCCAAGCTCCTCCACCACAGAACCCTTCAAATATGTGCTTATGTCAACAGATGGGAAACCCATTAGGAAGTACAGCCAAGACTGTGTTCCTACATTTCCAGAAGAGAAGCTACATTCACTACAGGGGCCGTATGAAATCCCTTGGTGCTATCTGAGCTTTAGAATTATTTGAATGCCCAGCCTCTTCCAAGATATAGCACAAGCAAAGTCGATTTGGTTAACTGAAGCTGTAGTACAGGAAATTACATGAATTAGACTTGAATCAAAGTTCTACCCTGCAGATGACATCATAGTTTCCTATGTAGTTCTAATTTTTATTATCTGAAAAACTCTTATGCAAATGATTTCATCAAAGGACAACAAATGAAGACAGTGGAAATAGCACAGTACTTACTTGTCTGAGGCTACTGCTACTGGTTTGATCCCTGGTACTGCACGACTTGTATATAATCAGAATAATCTGGCTTCTTTCTATCTCTCTTTTCCATGTGAAATTCTTTTTTTTTTAATTTTTAAATTTATTTTTTAAATCAGTTCTTTTTCCCCCTTTTGTTGCCCTTGTTGTTGTAGGTATTATTGTTGTTATAATTGATGTCGTTGTTGCTGGATAGGACAGAGAGAAATGGAGAGAGATGGGGAAGACAGAGAGTGGACAGAAAGACACTTGCAGCCCTGCTTCACCGCCTGTGAAGCGCCGCCTACAGGTGGGGAGGCAAGGGCTCCAACGGGGATCCTTATGCCAGTCCTTGTGCTTGGCATCATGTGCACTTAACCCACTGTGCTACTGCCTGACTCCCCCATGTGAAATTCTTTATCTCATATGAAATAAATAATGTAAATCTTTATAAAATTGAGTATAGCAAATAGCCATTATGAAACACTTTACAAAATATAATTATACTTTAAAATAAGGGGAAAGTTCTATTATAAAACTTAAAACCCATTTTTAAAATAGTAAAACATTTATTGAACACATAAAACGTCTCCTGATGTTGCATAAAACCATTTCATTTATTTAAATTTTTATTCATGTAGAACTGATTTATGACATTATATAGATTTCAGGTGCAGGGATTTCCAGATTAACTGTTATGTTAATGATCTGTAATGTGCTACACTTTAAACGTACATATATACTAATATTACAATTCATACAACTGTGTGTGCCTTATATACAGCATTATCTTCACCACTGAAAGTCTAGTCTGCATTTATTATCATATAATTGATTCATTCTTAACCTAATTTATCTGCCTTCCCCCCCCCCCCACTCTGGTAACCACTGTTGTAAACCATCTTTATTTTTACATTTAAGACTTATTATTCCTTATGTATTCAAAATGACTATAATTCTTTCCTTTTCTCTTCTTGCCACCAGGATTTTTGCTGGGGATTAATGCCATATTCTCTCCTTTCTTTCTTTCTTTCTTTCTTTCTTCCTTTGTCTTTCTTTCTTTCTTTCTTTCTTTCTCTCTTCCTCTCTTTCTCTCTTCCTCTCTTTCTTTCTTTCTTCCTTTCTTCTTCCCTTTCTTTCTTTCTTCTTTTAATATGATACAGAAAGTAACAGAGAGAGGAAAGAATAAAGAGGGGGGAGAGAGATCTGCAGTACTGCTTCACTGCTCATGAAGCTCCCCCTCTGCAGATGGGGACTGGGACCTTGAACCCATGTCCTTGTGCATGGGAATGTGTGTGCTCTACCAGATGCCCCACCACCTGGCTCCTAAAGTCACTTCCCCCCCTCCAAGGTGACTTTGGTTAAATACCTTTTTATAAGGATTCTTGGTTAGCCATACTTTGTAGTCCTCCTTTAGCCTGTGTGGCAGGCCATTGTAGGAGTGAGTGATGGAAAACACATGAAGAAGTCAAGTTGCTTCCATTAACTGATTTTCTTTGTTAATTTTCTTCCCATTTGTATTTTTAGGATCATTTGGCCACTGTTTCTCCACCCATGCAAGGAACTTACTTGGTATTCCAAGAATTAAGATCAAATACTTGGCTCTCCTCAAATTTACTTTGAGGACAGACTTAAATAATGTTTGACTCACGTGTTCAACATAGAATGTGCTTCTTAGCTGCCCAGGTAGGGGTGTGCAGGCAGGAAGCTCACCAGATACTGATCTGGACTGAGACCTTACGATCCAACCACAGTCTAATCATCTCTCAGGTGTCTAACTGTGCACAGTCATTCTAGAGTAACGGCCACAGAGACAATATACACCTATCTAAAATGAAGAGAAGTTATGTTGGTGGAAGTGATGGATCAGGAGGGAAAAAAAAATGACTAAGGACCGTTCTGGAAGGCTCATGAGAGGACCTAGAGATTAAAACATATGTTGGCAATTTCCAAAGTCACGAGAAAGCCTTGGGCAGTCACTTGAAGCATTTCAATAATGGCCTACCTCTTTAAAGGCCATCACAGGTGGATGTCTCCTGTGGGTAGTGGTCAAACATGTCAGTCAACAAAGAAGTGTCATAATCCCAAAGTGATGAAAACCCTGTTTCTATCTAGATAAAGATAGGCCTCTAATCCTCAGAAGGATCAGTAGCTTGTCAGGCATTAAGCCAGCTACCCCCCATCCTGCATTGCTGATAGTATGGCCTATTTACATAATCATTGTTTTGCCTGAAAGATCCCCACCCATCCCATTGATCTATCTTCTTTCTACCTTGAGACCTGCCCTGCCTGCAGGGTAACATTAATCTCATCGGTTAAAACCCTCGCAACAGTTGCTAAGGGAGCTTCTACCTTCCCAGCACGCTTTTGCCTTTCTCCGCCCCCCTTTCCTAGCCATTTCCGTTTCTGACTTGCCACTTCCGGTTTCATCTTATAAAAGCATTGGCTCTCTGATCAATAGATCCTTTTGCATTACCACGCTGCCACGAGTTCCTGAGTCATCTATCTCCCGCATTGCTGAGTGAGGAGCAGCCCAGGCTGAGCCTGGTTGAATTCTCTCCAACCCAGAGAGCACATACCCGGGGAAGCACCCCCATGCTAGCTCATTCTTTTCTCATACTACTGTTTAGGAATGTGTCCTGTTATAAAGCAAGTTTTGAGGGGGCTGGGCAATGGGCACCCAGTTGAGCATACACATTAACAAGGGCCCTAGTTCCAAGTCCCCACTCCCCACCTGTAGGGGGAATGTTTCATGACAGTGAAGCAGGTCTGTAAGTATCTTTCTCCTTCTCTTAAATTCTCTCTGTACTATCAAATAAAATAGAAAGAGAAGGGGGGTGGTGGAAATGGCTACCAGGAGTGGTGGATTCAGCATCAAGTCCCAGTTAATGACAATCCTGGTGGCAATTAAAAAATAAATAAATAAAGTTTTGAATTTTATTGCTCACTATTCCAGCTCATTTATTCTTTATAGAATATACTGTGGATATAAGCCACAGCTTAGATTTCTCATCTGCTATTGATATTGATGATCTCAATGCATTGGGGAAAAAAAAAAGACCTAGTAACAGCTATTTTACCAACCTAAAATAAAGGTAAACTGCTCTATGTATATTTTAGAAAGAGTATATACACGAATATATGCTTGTTCTTTTAGTGTGTTTTTTTTTTTAACACAGAGACAGAGAGAAACAGGAAGAGAGGAAGAAAGGAATGGAGAGGAAGAAAGAGAGAGAGACAGAGACAGAGAGACTGAGACCACAACACCAAAGATTCCTTCAATACAGTGGGAGAAAGGGTCAAACCAGGCTCGCCCACCTGGCAAAGCCACATACTATCTAACTGAACTGTTGTGCTCTCCCCCACTTCCAGTTTTATATCCTAACTCCTCCCTTAGATCTAAAACTTTGCTAGCACATAGGCTTGCTCAGTATTTTCCAAACACTGTTCACATTCACTCACCATTCTCTCCCATCACTGTCTCAACTTGACTCTATTTTTTTCTTCAAAGACCTCCTCTCCCTGCAGACTTTTTGATTATATTCCAGCTTCCTTTCACACATTACATGTTGAACATCTACTACAGACTGTCTAGAATTAGTCTCTCTTAAACATCAAGTTAAGACTTGACACTAATAACATTCAATTATTTTTGACCTACAAAACAGCAATTAACTATGGTTCAAACTTAATAGCAGCATGTTCTCCCACCAAATGCAAAGTCTCTTCACATTTCTACTGTCTACAAGAGTCCTTTATATAGTGTATTTGCTATGAAAAAGAAAAGTAGAGAGGTGGGAACTAGCCTACCTGGCAGAGTGTACACTTTAATATGTGAGTGGCCCCACCCCGGCACCTCATTGGGGTTAATGCTGTGGTGTCTCTCCTATTCATCCCTCTAAAAATCAAAATGGAGGAGCCAGGAGGTGGTGCACCTGCTTAAGCACACACACTGAGTGGGCAAGGACCCAGGTTCAAGCCCCTGGTCCCCACCTGCAGGTGCAGAGCTACAGACAGAGATAGGAAAAGCTCCTATAGCATTGAAGCCTTCCCCCAATGTGGTGAAGGCTGGACTTGAACTTGGGTCACATACATGGCAAAATAGGCACCCTCTCAGTTGAGCTATATTGCCAGCCCTTATTTGGAATGGTTATAATTTCCACCTGCAAAAATTCCCAATGGTTGTCAAAACACAAACAGAAGACTTTATGGAACTAGAAGTTATGTCTAGAGGTGCTGATTTGTCCACATTATAGGGCTTTCATGGATTCTAACAAGTTGGATAAGAACAATAGATATTGCAGTTTAATTATGCTACATAGATTCTTCTGTCCCTCTACTTTATTCTTGTCTTTATTCTACATATAATTATATTTTTTACCATGGTTTACTGAAACAGAGTAAGGAAGAAATCTGCTGACAATATAGACATTAAAAAAAAAAAACTAAAAGCATTACAAATATTTGATAGAAGGTGTAGGAGTCATTACTTTTCAAAATTAAAATATACAAGATAAGATGATGACGATTTTATTTATTTGTTTGCTTTATTGCTAGAGCTTGGTGCCTGCATAACAAATCCACTGCTCCTAGTGGCCGTTTTTTACTTTTTTTCTTTGACAGGATAGAGAGAAATTGAGAGGGGAAAGGAGATATAGAGAAGAGGAGAGAAGAGAAACACCCACAGCACTGCTTCACCATCATGAAACTTCCTCCCTTGTGAGTGGGGACAAGGGGCTTAAACCCAGGTCATTGCTCATATTAATGTGTGCACATAACCAGGCACAACTTGGTCCTCTAGGATAGACAGTTACAAGAGTAGAAAAACACTGAATTAGGCAGTCTATCCCTTTGAGAAAATCTATATGCTTTTAAAAATATCACATTATTATTATTTTTATTTATTGTCACCAGGGTTACTGCTGGGGTTCGGTGCCTGCACCACGAAACTAATCCATTGCTCCTGGAGGCCATTTTTTTTCTTTCTATTTTTATTAGATAGGACAAATAGAAATTGAAAGGGGAGAGTGAGATAGAGAAAGAGAAACATGTTTCACCAGTTGTAAAGTGTTCCTTTGCTGGTGGGGAGTGGGGGCTCAATCCCAGGTCTGTGCGTACAATAATTTGTGTGCTTAACCAGATGCTCCTCCCCCAATGATATTCTTAAGCACAGAATTATATAAAGAAACAAATAAGTATTTCACTATCTTCTTGCTCTGGTGCTGGGAGGGATCAGTGAAGTCTAGATTTCTTTTTTCAATGATTCTATTTCTTAGACTAACATTTTTCTCAACTGTTAAGTCATGTCTTTAGAATTTAACCGCCAATGCTTCATAGTGTTTTCTATAAACCCCTTTTCCATTCATGTAACAGAAGGACATAGAAAAGATTCATGAAGCCAGGTAAGCATCTATTTTAAGGGAGTTAAAGAATGGACTTCATACTAATGAATTTGGATTTGGATTTGCTAGTTATAATTAAAATGTTTAACATTGTTTTTTTATTTATTTTTAATCTAGAGATTAATATAATTTTAAAGTAGTCTTGATGAGTATGATTCATTTAATGTAAAAAAAAAAAAATGTGGGAAAGGGTCAACTTTCTTCCACAAAGGCTCTTTTTTAATCTCCAAGGTCTTTCACTGTCAAGCTAGTCTTAGAGGACATTTTGCAAAGTGTGACTTTGATAGTGTGGTCTATATATATAAAGAGAGGTGTGTTTCAGGAATGTTAGAGTACTATAAATCAGTGGCAAATCAACAACTTTTAAGTCTTTCTCTTCAAAGATCTTCTTCTGTTATGGTCCCAAATATGTAGTTAGCTTCAGCTGTGTTAATCTTGCCTTTTCTTGATAGAAAAGTAGAAAAGTCTCTCTATTGTGAAGTAAACAAAAAGGTCAGAAATGCATGAGATAAATAGTATCCATAAGAACTTAAAAGTCTTTCAGCCACCAGGTTCCAGATGCTACCATGACACCAACCTGACTTCCCGGGGCAGAGAACCCCACCAATGTGTCCTAGAACCCCGCCTTCCCAGACCCCTGCCCCACTGGGAAAGAGAGAGACAGGCTGGGAGTATGGATCGACCTGCCAATGCCCATGTTCAGTGGAGAATCAATTACAGAAGCCAGACCTTCCACCTTCTGCACCCCATAATGATCCTGGATCTGTACTCCCAGACGGATGGTGAGTTGGAAGGTTGTCAAGGGAAGGGATGAGATGCAGAGTTCTGGTGGTGGGAATTGTGTGGAATTGCACCCCTCTTATCCTATGGTCTTATCAATATTTCCATTTTATAAATAAAAATAAAAAGGAATTTAAAAATCAAGGGGGCTTAAATATATATATTTTATAGGCAACAGAAAGGTCATGTTTGCTAAAGCTAGTTCTTCTAAGTGGTTTCACCACAGGACCTTTCCATCAAGGCTGGGGGCGGGTTGCACCTGCACCATATTTATATATGTACTGCAATACATATATAAATACAGGCAACTGGGACATCTCCAAGTAACTTTCTTAAAAGCCTTGTAATTTTCAACTTTTTTTCCTTTCAAATCATCACTAGGGTTTTATCATTCTAGGCTGATATTTTGAGATAGAGAGGGAGAATATTACAGCTTCTTTCAGTGTTGTAACAGTCTCTTGTGGTGTACTGAGGGCCTGAATCCAGTTCATGAGAATGGAAAAGCAGGTGCCCTCTCTGCTAGGTGAGCTACCTTGCCAGTCCCAAGGTTTTCTTCTTCTTCTTCTTGTAACCCTTGTTACTCTGCCACTTTGCCCACCTTCCAGCTCTACCACCCCCAATGTTTTCAGTTTGTAACATTATCCGAAGTTTTTAGTGCACACCATGAACAAATACAAAATTTTAACAAGTATTATCGCTAAAGTATTTAAAACAACAGGTTATGACTGCTATAAACTTTCAGTGAGTAATATTTCAGTCAGTATTTATGAAATCTCTGAAACATGGCTTTGGCCCCAGAGAAATACTCATGAGACACCTCAATGGGAAGACCAGCTAATATTTTCTTTTCTATGAAGCACTGGTCTTGATAAGAGAGGCTTCATGGCAAAATGGTTAAATAAATAAACTTTGCTAAACATCACTAAAGACTGCTAAATTGGACACTGGCTCCATTTTGCACTCATTATTTAACAACTGACCCACTGAGCAAGCTACTTTAATAACTCTGTGTTTTCAGCCATCTTAGCTACAAGCCAGATGTAGTGGGAATACCTGGGTAGCTATGCGGTTTTTATGAGTTATATAGAGAAAGTGAGCTTGCTAAGCACAGATGATCTGCTCCCACACTCAGAATTTCTGGTCCAGATTTGTGACCGGAGAATCTCAATTTCTACCAAGTGCCCCAGTGATGCTGATGCTGTCCTAGAGACTACACTTGGAGAACCACTATTCTGTCATCGTGGTTCCAAAATTGGTTTTACCGTTGGCCATCTGGGGAGTTTTTAAAATTTTCTGTTGTCAAGCACAAGCCATTCATTTTTTTTTTTAGAGCTCCCCAGGTGATTTCGATGCACAAGGGAGGTATAGAAACACAGCTCTATGCCAATACCATGCTGCCCAAATGGAGACGTGTGATAGGACGCCTACCTCCTGCACTGTGCAGCTAAGAGTCTGCAGGTGGGTGCATTCTTTCCCATAGGGGTGCTCGGCATAAATGCTGATTTCCAGAACCCCCACTCCTGATTTACTGAATTGATATTTTAGCTTGAGGTCTAGAAATTTTATATTTTAAACAAGCACTTCTGGAATCCCCTAATTACAGTGAGCTTAAATTTTTTTTTTAAAAAAAATCTTTCTGAAGATACAAAGCTAGTGTCATCTTGTCTCTAATTAAAACATCCAGAAATACTATTATTATGAAAGAAAACTTTGTAGTTTGTTTGAACTCATTCAGAAAAAAGAGTTAAACTACAAAATTTTCTTTCATAATAATAGTATTTCTGAATGTTTTCAAGAAAGGATTCTTTTTTTTTTTTTTTTTTACCAGAGCACTATTCAGCTCTGGCTTATGGTGGTATGTGGGGGATTGAACCTGAGACTTTGGAGTCAGCTTCAGGCATGAGAGTCTCTATGCATAACCACTATGCTATCTACTCCTGTCCAAGAAAGGCTATTAATATCAATACTTACAAGATTATAAATATTGTGTTTGTATATTAAGTACTGTTACATACACACACCTTGTGACAGGAGCTGGACCAATACTGAAACTCATTCAATGGTCTTTAGAGTTCCCCTTTATATCACCTACCTACACTTGGATTTGATTTCAGAAAGGAATCTTACAAAGGTAGTGAAGGGCACAACTCTCTGGAAGCAGATTGTCAGCCTATTTCTACCACAATTACTGTGCAACAAATTAACCAACATATCTGTCCTGTTTTCCCACTGATTGTGGGAATGCATGGTGAGGGTGAGAGCACTGGTCTACAAAAAAAGTTCTCTCTTAGAACAGCACCTGAGTGGTCTGGGAGGTGGCATAGTGGATAAAGCATTTAGACTCTCAAGCATGTGGTCCTGAATTCAACACATGTACCAGAGTGATGTCTGGTTCTTTCTCTCTCCTCCTACCTTTCTAATAAATAATCTTAAAAAAATAAAGAAAGAAAGAACAGCACCCAACAATAAAAAGTGCCTACTAACACTTCTTATGATTCTTATTGTCACCTGCACACAATTGATCAAAATACTCAAAAATGTATTTTATGAATTTAAAGTTGCTCTATGCAGAAGCATTGCAAAGACTCCATTAAACAAAAATATACAAACCAGGAGAGTATTTCCTCCCACATGCATTAGCTACGGGAAAAGGTCACTAAGGAATTTTGGTTCTTCTTAGAAATTTTTTACATAAAAAATGTTTCCTATTTCTCCTGGGTCCTACCAGAAAAGTACTATACTTCTTTAGTGGGCCTGCCATGGGTAGGCACTTCTGAGAAAGAGAATGCTGGCTTCTTCTTAAAAAGTGGAATGACTTTGGTTACTTCGAGGGGAAGAAAAGACAGATTTATCAAAATCACAATATATCTATGACACAATTTCACTCACAGACCTGAATTTGTTGAATGTGGTATTTTTCACTTTTGCCTTGTTCTGGAACTTCAATCTGCTAAATAGATTAGTAAAATGTCAGTCAGCACAACCCTGGAGAAGCAAGCACACAAATAATCTTTTTAACTAGCACATTTCCCACAATAATCCTCTTAATGGTCCCAAAGGCTGCCCATCAGCAGGCACATCTGCTTGTCATCTGTGCATCACCCCTTCATTAACAAAGGTTTAAATGGGACTGAGACTGAGTTCCTTAAAATTAAGTGGAGATTAATACTTTAACACTTGTGCTTGCCTATGGGTGTGTGTGTGTGTGTGTGTGTGTGTGTGTGTGTGTGTGTGTGTGTGTGTGTGTGATCTCATACAGCTCTTAAATGGACTTCACATGAAATGAAATGTCTTCCTAAATCCTGAAATAATCCATGGAGTGCCAATCCTCATGCTGAATCAAAGCCAGTAGGGGCTTTGATGAATTCAATGGCACCATCGATCAAGTGAAGAATCAAACTGAAGTTTGAGACATTTTTACTATACCTCATGTACTAAATTTAATACAATAGTCAAGAGTCCTTGCAGAAAACAGATGGTACACCGCTGGGGTCATTGTAGAGTTTTTAGAAAAGAACCATTTCGTGGAGGTGTGGGCAGGACTAGAGTGAATCAGTAAAGGGATGTTGGAACCCCCAGAGGCTGAAGTAAGAAGCTGGAGTGCATTAGAGTAATTCTGACCACTTCTAGGCCTGAAGGAGCAAGCAGCACAATTGGTAGCAAAGAGAGTAATTGTAGCTACAGTGGGAAGAGGCCTCTACACAGCTGGGTCCAAGGAAGGGGACCCAGCGGAAACAGGGTTGAGAAAAATAAACACCCTAGGCTCCCCTCCACTCTCACTGGGTTTCCCCATGAGTGACCCCTGGCAGAAGGTTAGTCATAACACCCTGATTTTATTTGGGTAAATTTTTTTTGAGGGGAGAAGGAACATAACAAATCCTGATTTACCAGACACCCTTGTAGCTAGTGCATAGTTATGGTGTTGGCCAATGAGCTTTAAGTAACAATGCTGTGCAGGATTTCTGAGACTTTTTAGAGAAAACAGGAAAAATAAAAGTTATCTTCTTCAAACTTGCTGCCTAGAATGTGGTATTGTGTCTGAAACCCCAGCAGTCATTGTAGTATGGGGCCAAAGCTACACAATTAAGGGAGAGTAGCAAGTTCTCTGGTGACAATAAGGAACTGCATTTGAGTGCTAGACTGCCGATCTCTGGGATTCATTTAGATGAGAGAGAAACACATTTTTATTCTAAGATTTACTTATCTTTTTGCTATATGCTGCTATGTCTCCTAATACACTTTGTTTTCAAACAAAATAATCACAGTTCTGTTCTTGGTAAAAGACTTTTGAGTAAGAACATTGCTTTAAGAAAAGTCTTATATCCCTATCAACTGGGGCCCTGGTTGGAGAGTCCTGGAATTCTCACACAGGCATGGTGGGCCTAGACTTCTAGTGGATTCGTCTCACCACTGTCACTGGTCATCTCCATTAGGAACAACATAATGGACCCCTTTGTGGGCCTCTATAGGACCTTGCCCTCAATGTGGATCAACAAGGGTAGGGAATGTCCATTCTCTGAGGGAAGTTGGATGACATACACTACCTATCACCTGAGGATGATGGGTCCTGAAATTAGTGCAGCTTAGTTCTTAGTCATGACCACAGAATGCCAGATCAGACCTACAGACATGCAGAGGTTACATAAGGCTCCTGTGCTGACTGTGGACCCCAGATCAAATCTATGGGGCTTACAGTAAACAGTATTTATATACTTTTCCCATATTTGGGAGCTACTCTCTTCCCTGATCTAGCTTTCTAACCCTTTTTCCAACTATGACACCATTTTCCCAGACAATAACTTAGGTCACCTGCATGTTAGATGTCAAGCTCAGGCAAAAACTAGTAAGGTCATGGGCCTCTTGGAATATACCTAAAATAGACCTACTAGCTTTTTCCAAAATGGAGACCCCAAATCTTCATCTGAAATATTCTTGCTTTTAGGTTCATGATTAGTCAATAATTTGTTCAGCTTTATATCTTAACTCTTTTTCAGCCACCAGGTTCCAGACGCTATCATGATGCCAACCTGACTTCCCTGAACAGACAACCAGTGTGTCCTGGAGCCCCACCTCCCCAGATCCCTACCCCACTAGGGAAAGAGAGAGATAGGCTGGGAGTATGGATTGACCTGCCAACAGCCATATTCAACTGGGAAGCCAGACCTCCCACCTTCTGCACCCCATATGATCCTTGGTCCATATTCCCAGAAGGACAAAGAATAGGAAAGCTTTCAAGGAAGGGGACTGGATATAGAGTTCTGATGGTGGGAATTATATGGAATTGTATCTCTCTTATCCTATGGCCGATACTTCCATTTTATAAATAAATAAATAAATTTAAAATAGGGAAAAAAAGTCTTATAGGATGTAGTTAATACTATCTTGAGTCTTTAATATAATTTTTGTTGAAGTATATTTACATTTTTCTATAGTGCACTTTCTTGGTTTGTTTATTAAATAAAATAATTATAATTCTGTTCTTGATAAGAAGGCTTCTAGATAAGAAAAATCACCTTAAGAAGAGTCTTGTGCTGTAGTTTATACTACCTTGAGACTTAAAAATGATTTGGGCGGGGGGCAGGCAGTGGCACACCCCGTTAAGCATACATAGTGCTACTATACACAAGGACTGGGGTTGGAGCCCCCATTGTCCACCTCCAGCAGGGATGCTTGACAAGTGGTGAAATAGCTGTGCAGGTGTCTTTCTCTCTCCTTCTCTAGTTCCCCCTCTTCTCTCAATTTCTCTCTGCCCTATCAAATAAAGAAGAAAGAAGAAGAAGGAGGAGGAGGAGGGTGAGGAAAAAATGGCTTCCAGGAGTAGTATAATCATAGTGTCCACATCCAGTCCCAGCAATAACCCTGGAGATAGTTAAAAAAAAAAGGGGGGGGAGGCAGGGGATTTTTCTTATGTATTTACATTTTTCTGTAGTGCATTTGTTTGTCTTCAGATTTGAATGATCTATTTATAAATGCTTTAAACCTTATATTTGAAAGCACTGCCTAAAGCCAATTTAGCTAATTAAAGTTAAGCTAACATTTTATTATTATATACGCTCACTCCTTTCTTATTAAGACAAAACAGTATTACTTAATCTGCTTCTAGAGATTGTTTGCTTTATTTATGAGACTCTTTTTTTTCAATTTCTTTCTCCTAACCCAGATTCTTTATGATTATCAAAATCCTGGAATCAAAATCCAAAGGAAACAAAAACAGCTACTAGAAGAGATCTATGTCTACCTAAGTTCATAGCAGCACAATTTGTAATCAACAAAACTTGGAAGCAATTCATATGTCTAACAACAGATGGATGGAAAAAAACACCAAAAAACCTGTGTTATATATACACAATGGAATAATAATCAGCTGTTAAAAATAAAGAAGTCTTTGCATCATCTTGGATGGAACTTGAAAGCATCATGTTAACTGAGATAAGTCACAAAGAGAAGGACAAATACTTAATGATCTCACTTAATAAGCAGGACCTAATAAATATGGACAGGGAGAAAACAAAGTGAAATGTAAACTGAGCATGGTGCATTGCATCAAAGCAAGGAGCTTCTGGCTCAGGTGTGGAAAATAGAGAATTGAAATACATGAACTTGGAATTAAAAAAAGAGTAGTCAAACTACTCTGAGGATTTCTGAGAACTGTAGTGGTTATCACTCGGGGAGAAGAGGGTGGGATGGAAACCCAGCACTTTGATGATGAGGACAGTCGTGTGTGTACACATCACTATGAGCAAGGTTTGAGCCACCACCCCCACCCTGGCTCCCCACCTGCAGGGAGAAATCTTCATGAACAGAAAGCAGGTCTTCAGGTGTTGTAGCTTTCTCCCTATTCTTCCCTTCCCTCTCTCTGTCTTTCCCTCTCCTCTCAATAGCTTTCTGTCCTATCAACTAAAAACTGGCCACTGGGAAGTGGTGGATTTGTAGTGTGGGCACCAAGCTCCAGCAATAACCCTGGTGACAATAAAAACTTTTTTTTCTTTTTCTTTTTATTAGTGATTTAATAGTGATTGAAAAGGTTGTGGGATAAGAGGGATACAATTGTATGTAATTCCCTCCACCAGATTTCCATATCCCATCCCCTCCATTGGGAGGTTTCCTATTCTTTATTCCTCTGGAAGTATAGATACTTTTATTCTTTTAATAGAAATTTGATGATGGGTGTGGAGTGGAATGATACTACTATAATTTTACACTCTTGCAAGCATTACTACTACTAATAATAATTATTACTAATGATAATCAGTAATAATAATTATTACTAATAAACATTTTTTTTAATCTTAGAATCTATTCTGCCCCACAAAAGAGAAAACTCTGTATATAAGTCTTCTGTAAGACATAGGAGTCAGTTCAGACTTCATGTAATTACACAGAAAGTGAGTGAATGTCTCTGTCACACATGTTCTTGTGAACTCCACAAAATGACTTGCCCAGTCAACTGTACTTTGTGAGGGAGTCCAGAAGTCAGGATAAGTTCTGCTGATCTGTCAATTCTTTTTACCTTCCAGGATTCCATTTTACCCATGGGGTTATAGATAAAATTCCATACTTAAGTGAAACTTCAACATCCTCCTGAAAACCCAAATTTCCAAATGAAAGCTTTTATTGTTTATTAGTGAACACTCAGCAAGATAGCTCACTTTGTAGTACTGTTTTGTCAAGGGGATTTCAGTGCTCTGGTGGCTTTCTCTCTGTCTCTCTTTCTACCTAAAAAAGTTGACCTGGAGCAGTGAAACCCCAGTGAAAAGAAGCAGGATGAGGATAAGGAGAAAAGGAGAATTATTATTATCATTATTTGCTTCCAGGGTTATCCTTGGAGCTCAATGCCTGCACTATGAATCCACTGCTCCTGACAGCCATCTTTTTTCCATTGTTGTTGTTGCTGCTATTGTTGGATAAGACAGAGAAAAATTGAGAGAGGAGGGGAAGACAGAAAGGGGGAGAAAAAGACACCTGTAGACCTGCTTCACTGCTTGATAAGCAACCCCCCAGCAGGTGGGAAGCTGGGGGCTGAAACTAGGATCTTAGAGATTTGCACTATGTATGCTTAACCCAGTGTAGTACCACCTGGCCCCATTATTGTCATTATTATTATTATTGGAGATAAAACACAGAGGGATTAGCAGTGGTGCACTCTCTAGGGCACATAAGTTACCATGCTGAGAACCCAAGTTCAAGTCCCCAACCCCCACCTACAGGGGGGAGGCTTCACAAGCACTGGAGCCGTGTTGCAGGTGTCTCTCTCCCTGCTTTTCTATCTTCCTTCTCTATTTCTTTGTGTATCTATTAGAAAATAAAGGGGAAAGGGAGCGGGGGAGGAAGGCCACCATAATAGTGGAGTTGTCATGCAGGCATTGAGCTCCAGAGATAACCCTAGTGACAAAAAAGACAAAAAAAGAAAGGAAGGAAAGAAGAAAGAGAGAAAGAAAGAAAGAGGAGGAAGGCAGGAAGGAAGGAAGGGAGAAGGGAAGAGAAAGAGAAAGAAGAGAAAAACTTGTGGAGTTTTGAGTAATAAGCAACACTGCTATCAGATATAGGGGTAAACTACGGGCTTCAGTATGTGCAAATCTAAGGAATATAGCTTGTGTCGTTCTTTTTCTTGAAACATTTAAGTAAATCTCTGTCTTTTATTTTTGAGGAGGTTCTTTTTTTAAAAAAAAGTTATTAATGATTTACAAAATTACAAGATAACAAGGCACATAACATTACCACCACTATAAGCTACAGCAATTCTTCTAAGGTTACAGCTGTGGGTTAACTATTATTCGTACGACTATCTGTCTATATTTGTATGTATTTTCCCTTTTTAAGTTGTTTATTTGTAAAAAAAAAAAAAAAAAAGGAAACACTGACAAAAATCATAGGATAAGAGGGGTACAACTCTACACAATTTCTGCCACCAGAAATCTGTATCCCCTCCCCTCCCCTGATAGCTTTCCTATTGTTTGTCCCTCTGGGAGTATGAACCCAGGGTCATTATGGGGTACAGAAGGTGGAAAGTCTGGCTTCTGTAATTGCTTCCCTGCTAAACATGGGTGTTGGCAGGTCAGTCCATTCTCCCAACCTGTCTCTCTTTCCATAGTGGGGCACACATTGGTGGGGTCATCTGCCCAGGGAAGTCTGGTCGGCATCATGTTAACATCTGGAACTTGGTGGCTGAAAAGAGTTAACATATAAAGCCAAACACATTGTTGACTAATCATGAACCTAAAAGTTGCAATAGTTCAGGTAGTTCAGATGAAGAGTTGGGGGGTCTCCATTTTATAGATAGTTAGTAAGCCTATTTTAGTTATATTCCAAAGGGCCTATGACTATACTAGTTTTTTTTTTTTTTGAGTCTGACATCTGATATGCAAATGGATACAAGTTATTGTCTGGGGAGATGATGTCATAGGTAGAAAAAAGACCAGAAAACTGGATCAGGGAAGAGAGTAGCTCCCAAATATGGGAAAGGTGTATAAACATTGTTGACTATAAACCCCATTGATTTGATCTGGTCTGGGGCCCATATTCAGCTTAGGAGCCTGTGTGACATCTGCATCCCTCTATATCTGAGCTCACATTCTGTGGTCATGAGTAGGAACATTGCAAGCTGCCCCAATTTCAGGACCCATCTTCCTTAGGTGGAACAGAGTATGTTGTCCAGCCTCCCTTCGGAAGATGAAACATTTTCTACCGATGTTAAACCACAGTCAGGGCAAGATCCTATGGGGGCCCACAAATGGGGTATTGTACAGTCTTCTTTTCCTTTCCAAGTTACACATGTACCTATTACTACATCTAAATGATTCTTCCTTTTTCCTCTTCTCTCTCCAGGTCCTGATGGAGTTGGAGTTGAGAGCCCTCTGGTCATCTTCCCCTATCATTTCTCCATGTCTGGGAGTATGCACCAAAATTCTTTATGGGGTACAGAAGGTGGGAGGTCTGGCTTCTGTTATTCCTTCTCTGCTGGACATGGGTGTTGGATGGTCAATCTATACCCCCATCCTGTTTCTATCTTTCCCTAGTGGGGTAGGCAAGTTCTTTACCTATTCATTGTACAAGTATTTCTTGCATCAACGGGATAACATTTTATTCAACCACATTTGAAAATATTCTCATTTAATGAGACTACTTGATTTAATTACTTTTCTCCTCTTCTTTTTATATATTTAATAATCAAAGCCTAAGGGATTAGATTTTATTACTCTCTTAAAAAGAGAATTTAAAAAATTTTTATTGCTTTGATTTGCTACTTTCTAGTACATTTTGAGTTGTTCAAATACCAGGGAGCAGTGGATTTTATTTTACTTGGAAAAATATTTTCAGTACTAGAAGAAGAGAAGTATAAAAATCAACTATTTTCACAAGGGAAAAACTGCAACTTCAAGCAAAAGTTCATGTGAAATGTAGAGTGCCTTCTATTTTCTTATATAGGACTAAATTTAAATGGGAACATTGGGCATATTTTCTGTTGCAATTTTATATTTATTTACATTTTAGATAGGTAGAGAAGGCAGATAAAGTGAAAGAGATCACAGCTCTGAAGCTTCCTTCAGTGCAGTAGGGGCTAGGCTAGAACATGGTTTGTGCAGATGACAAAGCAACACACTATTTGAGCTATTTTGTCAGCCCCTGTTGTATTTGTAAAATTAAAGTAATATTCTGAAAAATAACTATGATAATATATGTCAACCAGCATTAATGTGTACTCATTTAAAAAATTATGCTCCTTCATTTGGGGCATACGTATGGTATAGTAGTTAGAAAAATCAATAGAGGGATTTCTGGAGGCAGGGCTACAGAGTAGCAGCAGCTGCATTTCTCTCCTCTCCTCTCTGTGGTCAACTAGGAATATCAAAGATCACCTGAGACAGCACAACAAGGCAACAAGACTAGACTAGGACTACTTTGGGAACCCACCAAATCACCCATGATTAAAAACATGTGTGGCTAGTGGACAGAGAAGAGCATAAGGAGAGATTCCTGGGGCTAAAGCCTGTATCTACTCCTGAGGGGCTGGTAATAGTCCAGCAGTTTGCCAGTTGAGGAGCTACCTCCAGTCTGTTTTGCCAACAAAAGGACTACTGAAGGGAAGAGAGGACCCCTATAAGGTCACCAAATGCAACTGTAAGTCTCCATTGCTACTGCCCCTTGGAAGCTGGAGCAGCAGTGGGGAGGCCCTGTGATGACACTAGGGGGCAGAGAACTGGCTGGGAAACTCAGGAGAAGAGCTAAACCCTGGTGGACTAGAGGTGAGGCTGTATAATGAGAGCTTTCCATATTGTTCTCCTGATGAGAACAAGGTCAATAATTCCCTCAGAATCCACAGACTGTAAAAGGGACTTGTTTAGAGCCTAACAGGGCCAAACAGTGCTGCCTGCCTTGGCTCTAGCTGCTGGCAGAGAAACTGAATTGAGCCCTGGGCTTTGGATCCTTGGGGTGTGGGAGTCTCTTTGCATAACCACTCTGATATCTCTCCCCCACCCTGCTTTATCTCTTGGTCAGGAGTGAGTGGTCAAGCTAAAAAAACCTACTTATAGGTAAAATCCCTCAGGCTACCATAGCCTACAAGGAAGAAAAAGAAAAAAAGAGGTTTTAACAGCCACTGTCCTTCAACTCAGGGATTGAGATAACACTGAAACAACTGTTAATTTCCACAACTGTGAACTCTTTAAGTACCTTACTTAGATACAAGTCAATCCAGGCAAAAGTGATCAGTAGATTGAAAAGTACAGAGAGAGGGAATTCATAACACACTATATACAATGGTTAAAACAAGGAGAAACATAGGAGAAGTGAAGCAGGCAAAAAGCCCAGCTAAAAGCCCCCAAAGGTAGAAGCGCATAATAATGAGGACAGCATCCAAACACTAATTGAGACATTAGTCACAGGAGGAAAGAGTTTGAAATAAGTGCCATCAGAAATGGGGAAACAATAAATGAGACTCTGAAAGAAAACATTAACTATCTTCAGATGGTTAGAGAGCTGAAAGCTAAAATAGTTGAGCTAAGAGCAACAAAGTAATACAGTATCACAATATCACAACATGGTAACATGGTGCATCAAAGGATGCATCTTTTCATGGTAAAATTGGAGTCTTTCATTTAGGGGGAAAGCAGAAGTTCAGGGGTATATAACAGAAGGACATTTAACAGTTCCCAGCAATCCAAGGATGATTTTTTTGTAATAGTTTGAATCCAAAAGACTTCACTCAAGAAACAAACTTTCTCCTGGGCAGCTGGATTCTTATCATGAGGCTGGCATATAGGTACAGGGAATTCATCCATATAGCTCAATGTCAGCTTTTGGTGGGCCCATAGAGTGAAAAGTACACACAGAGCACTTACCATTTCTGGATTCTCTGCAGCTTTCTTTGCTGTCTTTTCTGATATCATCTTTTTCAAACAGCTACTCAGCAAAAAAGCCTAAGAAACCCAGACATAAAGAATTCTTCAAACCATCAAAGAAGTGGTTTGTTCAGTTGAGAGAGTGTAGGATTCTGTATGAAGTCCCAAGTTTGAAACTGTTTATGCTGGAGTGTTCTGGTTCTCTCTTACTCTTTCTCTCCCTCTAAATAAATAGATAAATCCTAAAATAAATAAATAAATTTCTCTCATTCTTTCCCTTCCTTTGTCATACCATGAAGCAGATCTTTTTCTTTTTTTCTTTTTTTTGTCTCCAGGGTTATTGCTGGGGCCCAGTGCCTGCACCACAAATCCACTACTCCTGGAGGCTATTCCCCCCCTTTTGTTGCCCTTGTTGTTTTATCATTGTTGTGATTATTATTATTGATGTCATTGTTGTTGGATAGGACAGAGAGAAATGGAGAGAGGAGGGGAAGACAGAGAGGAGGTGAGAAAGATAGGCACCTGCAGACCTGCTTCACCACCTGTGAAGCAATCCTCTGCAGCTGGGGAGCCAGGAGCTCCAACCAGGATCCTTGCACCGGTCCCTGCACTTAGTGCCATGTGCACTTAACCTGCTGCGCTACTGCCTGACCCCCTCATGAAGCAGATTTTGAGATCCACCCTCTAGTAACAATTTTTTAAGAATTTAGATTTCCTCTTTAACTTCCATACATTTGCATAAAATATAACTAGCAAATCACCACACTTTTTCTCAATTACATGAATATACCTAAAGTAAATTTTAATTTCAAAAAATAGCCTGGATCTCATTATTAATATTTATCTACTATGGGCTGGGGGTGCATCTCAGTGGGAGGGTGCACACTTTGCATAGATTGACTTGGGTTTGACCTTTGACACCATACACACACGTACACAAATATAGATAGATAACCTGTATAATTAAACTTCCCCCTCTAAACGCTCAACTCTTTCATACCATTTTTTCCCTATAACTTTGTAAGCTTATGTTTTAGGCTCAACAAATAATAAAAACTGCCTATTGCTGTTATCAGATGAGCCAAGTGTTAAAATTTCACATTTACCTTTATTCATATATTAGTAAGAGATCTATTCTTACATATAAATATTGGGTTATTGGAAAAGTGATGACATATTTTTCTTTTTCTTCTTTAAAATACTCTAGTTTATGTAAAACAATTGTTATTTCTTTTGTTTTCATTTTAGATAGACACAGAAAAATTTAGAGAGAAAGGGACAATAGAGAGACAGAGAGACACCTGCTTTACCACTCCTGAAGCTTCACCCTTGCAGGTGGGGACTGGGGGCTTGAACTGGGATCCTCATGCACTGTAATATGTTGTGCCAATGCCCAGCCCCATGACATATTTTTCTATGCAAAAATGTGCCATGGTTAAAAAAAAAAACAAAAAAACAATAGTAGCCTGTCTGTTTGAAAGAATATATTTTGACTTTCTTGTTTTACTAAGAATTAAACATGTTAATATATGTAGGAGGATGGATATCTGTCTGTCTGTCATCTATCTATCTATCTATCTATCATTTATCCATCATTCATCTCCAGGATATGAAATGGTTAAACAACAAAGTACTGAGCTTGTGCTGCTATAAAAGATAGTTAAGGTGCTTGGGGGTGGATAGAATAAAAGCAATGCAAAGAGACTCTCATGCCTGAGGCTCCAAAGTCCGCGGTTCAATACCCTGTACCACCATAAACCAGAGCTGAGCAGTGCTGTGGTATAAATAAATAAATAAGAATTTTTTTTTTTTTTGCCTCCAGGGTTTTATCGCTTGGGCTCATTGCCTGCACTATAAATCCACTGCTCCTTTTTTTTTTTAATTGGCTAAGACAGAAATTGATAGAGGAGATGAAGATAGAAAGGGAGAGAGAAAAATCAGACACCTGTAGACCTGCTTCATCACTTGTGAAGCGACTTCACTGCAGGTGGGAGCCAGGGGCTGGAACTGAGAGCCTCCCTCCAGTCCTTATGCTTCATTCTTAACCCAGTGTGCTACTGGCCGGCCCCCAATAAGTAAGATTTTTTAAAGATGTTTAATATTGCTCCCTCCCACAGTGAGGCTACTGATCGCATAGTCCTATACAATGTACACAAATATGTCCATTAGGACTCTACTAGAAACCTGTTAAAGCTCATTAAATATAAAGAGACTCTTATTTTGTTTAAAGAGCTTAAAAAAGATTTGGTCCAAGTCCCTGTTTGTATTTATTAGGCGCACAAACCACATTTCTGTCTTGTAGAAATAGCCCTTGAATACATATCAATCAACCTACATTCCAAAAGAACTAGAGCCCTACTAGGAATCCTTTAAAAGAATGTTTCTTACACTTTTCTATAGTGGCTTAAACTTGTTTGCCACTGACTAGATTAAAATACCATAAGAAAATTTAACTACTATATAGAATTCTTGGAGAGGAAAGACGAATCACTACCAAAGTCTCTGTGTGTCTTCAAGTCTGCAAATGCTGCTGTAGCCATCCTACCATCTCCCTAAAGAAGTCTCATACGATAAACTTGAGGACCTATGTGCACTTAACTCAGTACAGCCTGCCCCCTAGGACCTATTTCTCTAATGTAGGATTGTAATTTGAAACGTTGTGTTTTTCAGAAGTGCTTCAAACCAGAAAACTCTAGAAGCCTTGAAATTAGTGTGATTGCCAAGGCTTCAAGTTGAATATAATGCTGACATGTATACTCTGTTTTCATTTTGGAATATTTCTGGTTTCCATTCCAAATGGAGTCGTTCAAGTTAGTTCAATGGAAATGATTTTAATACTGCATATGGCATTTAGAAAATTAGAGTTTTCAAAGGATTTTTGTCTCAGTTTTAATAATAAGCCCATGGTAGACACAGATCATTTGCCACCCTACAACACCTATGATTTTGTTTGGGATGAAAAAGTGTCCAGTTACCAGCAGTAACTTATGTTAACTCTAAGGTGAATAAGAATCCTTTTCTTTGCTAAGTGCTTCATTCTCAGGCTCCTTTGCAGCTAGGAGTGGTAACATGACCCATTCCTGACCAACAACACAGAACAGAAATCTTCTGGAGGACTTACAGGGTAGATACTTTGTTTTCTGGATGAAAAGGAATAGTTTTTATGCTTTTGAAAAAGATCAGAAGAGTGACAAGTAATGCCAACTGCCTACTTCCAATATTCTGTGATAACAAAAATCTATATCCACTAGGCCAGAGTTAAAAAATAAATCTACCCCCACCTATTTTTATAAATAAAATTTTGTTGGGACACAGCCAATAAATCAAAAACCTCATTTATTTATTATTGTCTAAGGTTGCTTCTGTGTTCCAACAATAGACGTAAGTAGTTGCAACAGAGACTATGTGGACTTAAAATCTAAAATATAGGAGTCGGGTGGTAGCACAACAGGTTAAGTGCAGGTGGCGAAAAGTGCAAGGACTGGTGTAAGGATCCCAGCTCGAGTCCCCGGGTCCCCACCTGCAGGGGAGTCGCTTCACAAGTGGTGAAGCTGATCTACAGGTGTTTGTCTTTCTCTCCCCCTCTCTGTCTTCCCCTCCTTTCTCCATTTCTCTCTGTCCTATCCAACAACGACAACAACAATAATAAAAACTACAACAATAAAACAACAAGGGCAACAAAAGGGAATAAATAAATAAGTATTTTAAAAAATCTAAATTTGGTTCTTCAAGAAACACTCACTGGCCTCTGATCTAACTAAATTTATTTCTAAGTTATATGGAGGTCAAGGTGACTATTAGGTAGAACAAAAAAGAAACAGTAAGAGAGTGTATAGGATACAGAGTCCTCTAGTACTCTACTCCCTTGGGTTAGGGTGATGTGCTTTATCCATTCAATAGTTAGACAGCATTTCAACAAGGATTTCTCAAGGCTATGCCATGAGAACCCACCTGTTTGGTATAAATAACAAACCATTCAGAGTGACTGTCTTTGATGTACTCAAATCTGAGCTCCAAGCTCTGGTTGAGAGTTCTCTGGTGATAATCCATATCCAATAGTGTCCCCTAAAGAGAAAAAAAAAATTACCTGATATTCAGTAGAAATAAGTATCTATGTTAGACACTTCTGGAAAGAATATAAAGATAAATAAGAATGTCATTGTTCCCAAGAAATTATCAGTTTATGAAGAGCCAAGGAAATAAATTGCCACCACTTGGTATAACACATATTGTAAGGGAATCCAACACAGACCTGTGAAAATAAACAGGACAGACACTTAATTCAGATTAGGAGGGTAAAAGCAGGAATGGAGCAAAAGTAGAAACTATTCAAAATTGTTTTTGATTTATTAATTTATTTGAAGGATAAAAGACATGTTTGTACAGCTGGGAGGGGTCTTGTCATGAAGAATAAGTCACTGGAGCCCAGTGGCCTATAAAATTTCAATACAGAATCATTAAGCACTCTCTGAAGGTATAATAGGTACATCTAGTCCCAGAGATCTGGGTGACGGCCTTCTGGTAAAAGTAAATCTATAAAAAACAAAATGGAGTCTGTACTATTTACTCACTTATACTTGCTAAATTACCAAAAAAACAAACAAACAAAAAAAAAATCACAGGTAATTCATACCAGGCTTTAAGGATCTGGCCACTCTCTGCTTCTTTAAGCCCCTCTTTTTGCTACCACAATTCTCTCTACATAAGGACATGTTACTGGATCAGAAAAAGGGTCAAAGTACTTATACATGCTACAACAAGAATGAAGTTGGTAATCTGTGTGGGGGTAGATAGTATAATGGTTATGCAAAAAGACTCATGCTTGTGGCTCCAGAGTCCCAAGTTCAACCACCTGCATCACAATTAGCCAGAACTGAGCAGTGCTCTAGTTTAAAAAATGCATTAAAAAGATTTACATATTTAAAAAGTCTTAGAGAAGTTGTAATCCAAACCATATATAATTCCATTAACACATAGTGCTCAGGACAGGCAAACCTATGGAGACAGAAAGGAGATTAGTAGTTTCTTATGGATGATGGAATCTGAAGGAGCTAGAGGGTATGGGGCTGAATGTCTCGTGAAATTGGTTTTGGTGATGGTTGCACAACTGCTATGACTATATGATATATGAATATTCCATTTACTATAGCAACAAAAATCATCAAGTATACAGGACTAAACCTAATAAAGGAAGGAAAAGACTTGTATACGGAAAAATTATGACTTACTATTCAAGGAAATAAAACATAAAAAAGAAGTGGAAAGATATACCATGTTCATGAATTGGAAGAATTAGCACTGTCAAAATGACTATTCTACCCTGAATCATATACAAATTTAATGCAATCCCCATCAAGATGACACCAAATTTATTTAAGGGAATAGTCCAAAAGCTGTAAAAGTGTATCCAGACTCATAAAATACCTACGATTTCCAAAACGAACTTGAGAAAAAGAAACAAGAATTGAGACATCATGCTTCCAGACCTTAAACTATATTGTAGGGCTACTAGAATTAAAACTGCCTGGCACTGGAATAAAAATAGACTCATAGACCAGTGGGAAAGAAATAAGAGCCCAGAAAAAAAAAGGCTCCACACCTATGAACACCTAATTTTTTGACAGGGGCAGCTAAAACATTAAATGGAGAAAGGAAAGTCTCCTAAAAAATGGTGTTAGGAAGACTGGGTTGAAACATGCAGAAGAATGAAACTGGACCACTACATTTTACTACACATCAAAGTAAACTCCAAATGGATCAAAGGTTTGGATATTGGACCATAAGTCATTAGATATTTAGAGAAAAACATTGACAGAAGTCTTTTTGATGAAGTTTTAAAAAACATCTTCAATGACTCAAATCCACTCATAAGGGAGAAAAAAAACACAAAAATAAACCAATAGGATATATGACTATCTCAACAAGCCTGTTGCAAATGAAGAGAATTATTGTGTGGTAATTAGTGGCAGAATAGAACACAGAATCCAGAAACAGATCCACACAAATACACCTAGTTGATTATTGACAAAGTTACAAAAACAATTCTGATGCAAAATAGCATTTTCAACAAAAAGTTACTGGACCAATTAGACATGCATAAGCTTTTTTATCTAAGTTTCATGCTTTATATGAAAATTAACTTAAGGGGGCTGGGCAGTGGCATAGCGGGTTAAGAGCACATGGTGCAAAGCACAAGGATGAACGTAGGGATCCTGGTTCAGGTGCCTGGCTCCCCACCTGCAGGGGGGTGACTTCACAAACGGTGAAGCAGGTCTGCAGGTGTCTTTTTCTACCCCTTTCTGTCTTCCCCTCCTCTCTCGATTTCTCTCTATACTATCCAACAACAACAGCTATAACAACAATAACAACAAGGGCAACAAAAATGGGAAAAATGGCCTCTATGAGCAGTGGATTTTTAGTGTAGGAACTGAGCCCCAGCCATAACTGTGGAGGCAAAAAAAGAAAGAAAGAAAGAAAAGAAAAGAAAAGAAAAGAAAAGAAAATTAACTTAAAATGGATCACGTACTTAAATTAATGACTTTAGCTATAAAAATTTTAGAAAAAATATATATTCAATATTGAAGGTTTGGCAAGAGTTCTTGAAACTAAGAGAAAATTTTATAGAAGGAAAAATAGATGTACTGAACTTTAAAATTAAAAAAATTTTAAATTTTAAATTTCTGTAAAAGACCCTGTTAAGAGAATGAAAAATCGGGAGTTGGGTGGTGGTGCAGCAGGTTAAGTGCATGTGGCACAAAGCACAAGGACCGGCTTAAGGATCCCAGTTCGAGCCCCGGCTCCCCACCTGCAGAGGCGTCACTTCACAGGTGGTGAAGCAGATCTGCAGGTGTCTATCTTTCTCTCCCCCTCTCTGTCTTCCCCTCCTCTCTCCATTTCTCTCTGTCCTATCCACCAACAATGACATCAATAACCACAACAATGTTATACAACAATAGCAACAAAAGGGAAAATATATAAATATAAAAAAAGAGAATGAAAAATCACAGGATGAGAGAAAAAGATTTGCAAACTACACATCCAATATAGAACTAGTATCTGGAATATATCAAGTACTATCAAAACTCAAGAGATACAAAAATATGTTCTGCCAAAGATATGCAGATGAGAAATAAGCAAGTACAAATTTATTCAGTATCACTGGTCATGAGGGAAATGTAAATTAACATTACAATAAATGCCATCACACACTTACCAGAGAGACTAACCTAGAAATATAGAGATGATGGGAAATGATGAGAAGGATGAAGAGAAACTGGATTAAGAATATCTATCGGGGAGTCGGGCTGTAGCGCAGCGGGTTAAGCGCACATGGCACAAAGCGCAAGGACCGGCAAAAGGATCCCAGTTCCAACCCCGGCTCCCCACCTGCAGGGGAGTCGCTTCACAGGCGGTGAAGCAGGTCTGCAGGTGTCTATCTTTCTCTCCTCCTCTTTGTCTTCCCCTCCTTTCTCCATTTCTCTCTGTCCTATCCAACAACGACAACAACAATAATAACTACAACAATAAAACAACAAGGGCAACAAAAAAAGGGAATAAATAAAATAAAATAAAATTTAAAAAGAATATCATGGTCCGGGAGGTGGCGCAGTGGATAAAGCATCGGACTCTCAAGCATAAGATCCTGAGTTCAATCCCCAGCAACACATGTACCAGAGTGATGTCTGGCTCTTTCTCTCTCCTCCTATGTTCCTCATTAACAAATACATAAATAAGTAAAATATTTTTAAAAAATTATTGAAAAAAAAAAGAATATCTATCACTCATAGGGATATAAATTGGTATAGTGAACCTTGAAAACAGTTTGGCAGTCACCAGGATGCTGGCCAGGCTTCCCTGGATTGAAGACCCCACCAATGTGTCCTGGAGCTCAGCTTCCCCAGAGACACACCTTACTAGGGAAAGAGAGAGGCAGACTGGGAGTATGGACCGACCAGTCAACGCCCATGTTCAGCGGGGAAGCAATTACAGAAGCCAGACCTTCTACCTTCTGCAACCCTCAACGACCCTGGGTCCATGCTCCCAGAGGGATAGAGAATGGGAAAGCTATCATGGGAGGGGGTGGGTTATGGAGATTGGGTGGTGGGAATTGTGTGGAGTTGTACCTCTCCTACCTTATGTTTCTGTTCATTAATCCTTTCTTAAATAAAAAATTAAAAAAAAAACAGTTTGGCAGTTTCTTAATTAAAAACTAGACATATAACTTCAGTGTGATCTAGTTTCTATGTATCTACCCTTGGGAAATTAAGATGTGTGCTTGGATAAAAAATAATACATAAATATTTATACAATCTTTATTCATAAAAGCTGAAAATTGGAAGCAATTAGGCATTTTTACTTGAATGGGCAAATTTAAAAAAAAAACATATTTATTAGTGATTTAATAGTGGTTTACAAAATTATGACAGTTATACTACACCCACCACCCAAGCTATGTGCCCCCACCTTCCTAACAATAACTACCAGAGGTCTCACAAAGTCTTTGAGACTATTTGTTTACTTTTTTTTTGCATAGTCATTTGTTTCAGTTCTCTAGATTCTACACCTATTTACTTAGTTTATTTTGCTAGTAAGCATAATTACTTCCAGTTCTACTTATTCTGTCCAAAAGAACACAATATCATCTTTCTGATTGTAGAGTAGTATTCCATGTAACGTCTTTTTATGATGTTTTCTTAAAAAATTATTTTTATTTATTCATTTTTAAAATAAAGACAGAGAGGAATTGAGAGGGAAAGGGAGATAGGATGAGAGAAAGAGAGACACCTGCAGCCCTGCTCCTCTGCTGGTAAAGCGTCCCCTCTCCAGCTTCCCACAGATGGGGGAAATCATTACTTTCTTCAACACAAATATCATAACTTCTTTACCCAGTCATCTGGTCAGCTGGGCCGCTTCTACTCTTTAGCTATCGTGAATAATGCAGTTAGGGGTACATATGTCCCTTCTAACTAGTGTCTGTGTGTCCTTTGGATAAATGCCTATGAGTGGTATACTAGAGCTTAAGGTATTTCCACTTTTATTTAAGCACTCTATTCTGTTGTCCAAAGGGGTTGCACAAGTTTGCATTTCCAACAACAGTGTAACACAATTCCTTTTTCTGTACATCTTTGCCAATACTTGTCCTATTTTGTTTTGTTGATGTAAGCTGTTCTCACAGGTGTGAAGTGGAATCTCATTGTTGTTTTACAAAATTTCCCATGGATATCAAGAATTTTGAACTAGACATCATAATTGCTCTGTAATGTCTGTTATATATAAGTTGTCTTCAGTTTCTGGAGTAATAGGGAAAATCCTACTTGTTTCACTGAATTAAGGTAAGAATTTAGTTAAATAACAGATGTGGCAATGTCCAATGTAGCACCTGGTACAATATAGGAACTCAGCAGAGCCAGTCATAAGGGTTTCTCTTGGATGGCAGTATGGCCATACCATTCTGGACATGACCAATCTTATATGAATGGGATGACAATTAGGTGTGACACTAGTGATTCTAATGAATTTTTAATTTAGTTTGTTTAATTAATTATTTATTTATTTAGTGATCTTTTTTTTAAACCAGAACACTGCTCAGCTCTGGTTTATGATAGTATGAAGGATTGAACCTGGGACTTTGGAGCCTCCAGCATGAGAGTCTCTTTGTATAATAATTATGCTATGTGTCCCCACTTGACACTAGTGATTCTTAAGAATAATTCTGCTAAGGAAATGGGGGGGGGACTACAAAAGTTTATCTGGAACCAGAAAATACCCAGAATTGCCAAAGCAATTTTGAGGGGGAAAAGAAGAGTAAAAATGATGTTATCATGCTCCCTGACTTCAAATTATATGATACGACTATTACAATCAAAACTTCCTGGTATTGGAATAAAAACAGAAACAGAGACCAAAAAATAAAATTGATAGCCCAGAGTTAAAGCCCTAAAACCTAACTTTTTGATAAGAGCAACTAATTTTTTATAAGGGGGCCCAAGATAATAATGGTGCTGGGGAAATTGGGTTGAAATATTAGTTTCTGACATTAATGTGTATTTCTTAAATTTTCTTTTCATCTCTCACTTTATACCAAGCTCAGCTTTACCCTTCCAGCATTCTAGCCTGTATCAAATGTATCTTGTTGGTCCTGAAGATGCAGAGATAAACATAAAATTTCTACATTTGATATTACTTTTTGATGGAAAACTGGATTAAAAAATAAATAGAAGGTCATCAAAGTAGGGAACAAAGTCAAGCAAATCCAAACTCTAAGCCAAAGAAGGAAGAGGTATGGCTTAGAGTGGCGGCGACCTGGTAGACTGGTCAAGGGTTAGTGGTAACAGGTGTAATATGCTAACACACATCTTGAAAAGATGTGAGAAGACAAAAGAAAAAAGAAAGAATATTTTTGCTGGTCAGCAGCCAGCTTCCAAGGGTAGCAATCTTGCCAGGATTGAATACATTGTAAGTGTTGAAGAAATTGTAGTTGTTATTCCTGTACACTGTTGCTATCCTAACCACTCTTCAAGTGGCAAAGAAGCCTGTCGTTGGGAGGTAGGAATACTAGTGCCTCTACTGCTACAGGTGGGAACCTGTACAGATAAGAGACAGAATTAACTACCCAGTGGCCTAAAGTATCTCCACTCAAGGAATTGATGGGTCAGAAGGAGAAATGGCAGGCCTGTTTCCCTCAACATTTGTCACCCAGGATGACTGAATTTTAATTAATTATTAATTAATGAATGTGTGACACCTGAGGTTTTGCGTAGAGTCTGTGTCTGTACGATTCTAGCACTCCAGGTAGATTCCCTCTCTGCCTTTTTTTTTTTTTTTTTAAGATAGCAGGTGATAGACACAGAAGGGGAGACATGCAGCACTGCCCTACCACTTGTGAAGCTTCCCCCCATGCAGGTGCTTCCAGGTTCCAGCTGGGGGGGGGGCTTGAACCCAGGATTTCATGCAGAGTAGAGAGCATGCTATCTCCTCCCCTCCCCCATAAGATTTAAAAACCACAGATGGGGATTAAGTCATAGGTATGGTATGATACCAAGTTACTCACGAAGAATGTGACCTGCCAACACCTTATGCTGCTCATCTGGAAGGTGATGCTCTGGGTCTGGTCGTCAGGCAGGGTTATGCAGCAGCTGATCTCGCTGTTGCCAACAGCAAGTGTGACTGAACAGCCTGGTTCTGGGTAGTCACAGGTGCAAGGATCCAGCTGCATGTATCCATAGTGCTGGATCTCCTGCGACAGCTCAAGAAACTGCGCCCAAGTGTGGGGAGTAGAAGGAAACAGAAAGCCTTTTGAAAAAGATGAAAACCTCTTTGTCATCAGTTATTGCCATTCTAGTAGAACGCATGGGATCGCCTTTCACTTCTAGATGGGACTAATGAAGAGGTTGTCCTGGGTCCTCGCTCAGAAGTTCAGACATGCCTTCCCAGGACAAAGACCATCTCTGTCTTCTTCACTCTCTTGCCTCAGTTTCTATTGCCGTGCTTGGCACAGGGTGGGGACGAACATACTTTATGAGGGAATGAATGAAAGAGTTGAGTGAATCAAGTGAATGAGTACATGTGAGTCTATCTCAGCAGGTTAAACTAGAACGAGAAAAAAGTCTAAGTATAAAAGTTGTCTTTAAAAAAAAAACCTCATTTTTAGTGGTGGCGCACTATGTGATGGTGGTACTGCCTGAGAAAGATATTTTGGAAACAGCAGTTACATATGAGCATGAATGAGTCTGCTTTGTAATCAGAGATCTAGACAACCCTGAGGTGTCCAGGAAACACTTGTATGTGATGTTTAAGGTTTGGCTTTTGCTGTCACTTCAGATGTCACCTGAGAGCAGGACAACTACTGTTCACAGTCAATCTGACATCTGTCATGACCACAACTATCCAGTACTTATCATTTTTTTCAACAAAGTATTAGTGTTAACAGCTACAATTTTTTTTTCCTCCAGGGTTATCACTGGCCCTCGGTGCCTGCACTATGAATCCACTGTTTCTGGAGGCTATTTTTTCCCCTTTTGTTGCCCTTGTTGCTTATCATCGTTGACGTTGTTATTACTATTGTTGTTATTGCTGCCATTGTTGTTGGATAGGACAGAGAGAAATTGAGAGATTAATCCCCTCAATAAAAATATATTTGTTTATTGTTTGGTAACTTAAAATTATAATAAACTCATCGCAATTTTCTGAAAAAGAAAAAATGGGTTTGTTAATTAAAAAATGGCTTCTTGGTAAATTAAGAAGTTTCTAGAGCAGATTCATAATTTTGTTTAAAGTAGCAGTAACATTCTTTTTTTATCAAAATAGAAGCCCTCATTGTTGAAATTTACAAATACACAGAGAACTTGAATTCCTAATTTTGTGACAAAACTGTGGTATAATACCAAGAAGGAAAATTATTAAATCATGGCAATAAGTTTTTCCTTTCCTTTCCTTTCCTTTCCTTTCCTTTCCTTTCCTTTCCTTTCCTTTCCTTTCCTTTCCTTTCCTTTCCTTCCCTTCCCTTCCCTCCCCTCCCCTCCCCTCCCCTCCTCTCTCTTCTCCTCTCCTTTCTATTCTTTCTCTTTCCTTCCCTTTCCTTTCCACATACCCCCTCTTTCCCTCTCTCTCCCTCTTTTAAAAATATTGTTTATTTATAGAACAGAGACAGAGAGAAAGGGGAAAGAGGTAAAGAGAGAGACATCTGTAGCACTGCTTCACTGTTCATGAAGCTTCCCTCTACAGGTGGGGACTAGGGATTTGAACTTGGGTCCTTATACATGGTAATGTGTGCACTCAACAGGGTGTGCCATCACCCCACACCCCTTAATGTAATTTTTAAAATAATTTTCTAAGCACCCGAGACTCTGAAGAATTGCTTTATGTATTAACCTAATAAAAACAATGACTCTGAAGCCATTTCTTCTATTAAAATATAGTTGTCAGCCCTGTGTACTCCATAGGGGCAGGGGATGTGAGTTGGCACCACTTTATGGAAACTTAAAAAAATTAACCTTTAGAAATATACCCTAAATAATATATCATAGGAGTTGGGTGGTAGCGCAGTGGGTTAAGCGCAGGTGGTGCAAAGCGCAAGGACCAGAGTAGGATCCCAGTTCAAGCCCCCGGCTCCCTACCTGCAGGGGAGTCGCTTCATAGGAGGTAAAGCAGGTCTGCAGGTGTCTATCTTTCTCTCCCCTTCTCTGTCTTCCCCTCCTCTATTTCTCTCTGTCCTATCCAACAACAACGACAACAATGATAACTACAACAATAAAACAAGGGTAACAAAAGGGAATAAATAAATATTTAAAAAAGAATAATATATCATATACTCAAAGATAGAGCATATGGGCAGCAGTATCCAGGGACCATAATCCAGGAGCCATACCAGGTGTTGGGAATACACAGCATATGTATAAATTAGACACAGTGCTAGGCCTTGTGGTGCTTACTGTCAAAGTGACTTATAGCAGCGAAAGTAGGAAAATAGTCTGACTTTCACTAATAGGGAATACGTTAGCTCAATAACAACATGACCATAAAGTGGAACACTGAGGTCACTGAGAAGAACGTTAAGGGTCTGTATTAATTTTCTTGACAAAGGATTCATTATATTGTCCATACTTTATAGAATTTTAATTAATACGTATTTATTAATTTCATAGTAAAAAAGTATTTTTCTTTTTAAAGCCTCATTTTTAAATTACATTTTTATTTATTTACTATTGGGTAGAGACAGATAAATTGAGAGGGGAGGATGAGGTAGAGAGGGAAAGAGACAGAGAGACACGCCTACAGCCCTGCTTGCTCCTGCAAGTGGGGACCAGGGGCTTGAACTTGGGTCCTTGAACACTGTTATGTGTGTGCTTAACTAGGAGGGCCACTGCTTGGCCCCTAACACCTCATTTTTAGTCCTCTGATGGGCTTAGAAAGCATGGAAAAGCATCTTCCAAGAAGTTTCTATTGATACAATATTAATTCACCTTTGTTTGGTTGGCTTCTCTCTGAAGAGCTTCTAAGTCCTGCTTCTGTGCCTGTGTAGGTTTGGCCCATTCTTTCTCAATGTCCTGTATTGCCTTAAAACAGCATAAGTTATAAAGTTAGTGTACTTAAGAGAAATGAATCTTACATGGAAGGCTATAAAAATAGACTCAGGTGGACATAGATAACTTAGCATATTACAATAACTATTTTTTTAAATTATGTTTAGCAACCACTGGCACCAGTGGGGAAAAAAATGTTTGGTCTTTCCCCAGAATATCAGATCAAATAAGCCCAGAAGAAATCAAATACTTAAATGTTAAAAAAAAAAAAAGAACTAGAATAAATTGAAGACAAATATTTTTATCTGATCTTGAGGTGGGAATATATTTCTAAGATGCAAAAATAGTCATAGGAAAAGAACCTCCAATTACATAAAAATATAAACTTTCTACACCAAGTCACCAAGAAAAAAACTGAGAGGCAAATGACAAACCAGGGAAAATTACTGCAACCTATGTGATAATATTTGAATGTTACTTACATAAAGTGATAAGAAAAACACAAGTGTTCTTTTAGGGAAATGAACAGAGCTTATGTGTCTACAATGGAAAAATAAGGACTCTGACACACACACACACACACACACACACGCACATATTCAACTTCGCTAATATTTTTTTTTCTCTCATCTTGGCACAGACTAAAGAATACACAGTATTAAGAGTTGGTAAACTGTTGGGGAAATGGAAATTCCATTTAGAACTAATAACATATAAATTGGTACAACCAAGACTAGAAGAACCCTGGGCTCTAGAGCATTCTATGCACAGATGCTGCTCTGTCTGGTGAATTGAAGATACTGTACTCTACAAGTTAAATTAGTTCTTTTGTTAACTCTTCCTGCTTTGTCATTTGCTTCTTAGGTTTGTTCTTAGTGTATTGATGTACAGAAGACCCTGTGTATAATGTATTTGACAACATGTGAATCCATAATTTGACAATATCGTACAAGGTAGTGAAATAAAAAGTCATATTCTCTCTGCTGAATATTTAAATGTAGGGCATTTAAATTTTCATCTTTGGGATTTCCAGTGCCCCAACAATTGATGATGTATCTTTGGTTCTGTTTACTGTCATGATTGCTACTCACCATCTCTATTTAGCCATATTTTCTGCCATATTGATGCCATATTTAGCATCATTGGTTTGAGTTAATAGTCCTTACAGGGTCCCAACATTAAAATCAGATAAAAAAAAAAATCATCTCCTTCACTTTATTCTGGTTCTGTGGTTTGTTTTTTAATATATATTTAAGTCTTTAATTTTATCTGGGCTTATCTATTATTAAAGGGAAAGATTATCTGTTATCTTATCTGTTATTAAAGGGAAAGATTCAACTTCATTTTCCTTCCCAGTGCCACCACTAGAACTCAAACTGTTGAACAGTCAGAGAGAGAAAGAGCCAGTGGCAGAGCACGGCACAGAAGGCATTTTTGAAACTGCAATTCTGAATGATTTCTATGAAGCCATCTTTCCCCTCAGCTATATGCACAGGAAATACCATTCATCTCTCTCTAGTTTATAACTCCTTAATGAAAACAGATAAAAAATCATATCATGATGCTAGCAATTCTCTTCTCTCACCGCCACACATCCTGGAAATAATGTTATAAAGACTATTGTTTTCATAGAAACAATATTAGAATTAAGTGGCCCTTTCTCAACCAAAGATTATATCAAATAAACCAGATACAACCAAAAATATATCCTGCTAGCAAAGGTACAATGAGATGACTATCAGTAAACAGCATACTGATGATGATTACATATGGATCAGATTATAATATGAAATGGATTCTAAATGATATTCTTGCCATGAAAATAGAATGGTGAGTGCCTGCTGACCCTGCAGATTATGTGCCTTACAATGAATGACGTCCTGGGTTCTAGTCCTGGCACTATGTGGGAGCACCATGAACTGCACCAGGAGAAACTCCGTGAATGGTGGGGTGCTGTGATATCTGTCTCTCCCTCATCTCTAAAATGATAAAAAAAAAAAAAATCAGCCTGGAGAGGCTTCTCAGTGGTGGAGTTGTGAGGTTAAGTTCCCCAGTTTAGTTCCTGGTATCAAAAACACATGCACACAGACCCACAACCCAAACCCAGTGGTGAATACTAAGTACTTAATAAGAGATGTTCTATTTCATTAAAAGATTTTTATTTATTTAATTTTTTATAAGGCAGAAATTGAGAGGGAGAGAGGAAGAGAGACACCTGAAATGCTGATACACTGCTTGTGAATCCTCTGTGGGTGGGGAGTAGGGACTTGGACCCGGCTCCTTGCATGTAGTAACATGCACTTTACAGAGTGTACCATCCCCCTGACGCCTTCAGAATAGTTTTATGGAAGTGACTTAGTAGCTAGTCCAGCCCCTTAAACAGTTTCCTAAAGTAGAATGGGCATTAAAGTTGAGGCTTTTCAGAGACATTCTGTCTGTTGGGATCCATTGAGTTGGCTCAGTCATGTAGTCAGGTTCTTGAGCCTGTGTAGGAAAAGCCAGGGTGTTCACATGGAGCCAGTGGTCTGGCTGAGGAGATACATGCCTAAACAGTGTTCTGTATATCTGGCAAATTGATGGTGCTATTGAGTCTAAGATACCATGATTTTTTGTGACACTAGGAAAAAATACTGCCAACTAAATCATGTCACAGTGCCTTAGCAAAATTCTGCATGATGCATGAACCTGTCACATGAGTATTTCTGAACTGGTGATTTCTCTTGCATTCACCTACACTGCTTGGTCTATGCTAGGCAGTCCTTGTGCATAGGTTTTAGTATAAAACAGCTGTTTCTTCTCTCCAGGTACATATAACACCTGGCTTTTGCTTGGCATGAAAATATAGAACAGTGACCATTTCTTTTAAAATAACATTTTATTTACTAATGTGAAAGAAATCTGTCCCTCTGTCTTTGTCTTACTATACAAGCGATAAGTTTCTTTTCCTTTTCATTATTATTATTGTTATTATTATTATTATATAGAGTTCTGCATTATGGTGGTATGGGAGACTAAATCTGGGAGCTCAGACCCCTGAGTATGAAAACTATTTGCATAACCATGATGCTATCTCCCCAGTCCTAAGTGATAATTTTCATTCTGTTCAAAATCAGATTGTAAATTTTTTCAGCTAAGTTTAAGTGACAGTTAGGCTCAATAGATGGAATATATCAACAACATACAGATAACTCAACAGAAGGTAAGCACTATGAACAGCTACGTACCACTTAGTTATTGCTATGTAACAAGCCACTCAAAAAGAAAATACTTACAATTAAAGCAATGCACCAAGGAGGTGCTGACACTATTTTCCTTTTCTATACTTTTTAATAAGCCCAACCGTCAACTTCCCCTCATTGACATTTTATGCTACAACCAAAGTAGCATTGCAGCTTTTATTAAAGCTCATTGATAGTAATGAGTAACCCAACTTCTCCACTCTCTTCAATTCTATCTCCTATTTAGGAAGAGCTATGGAGAGCAGCAGCTCAGAATCATATCACATAAAGGCACTTACAATCAGCATTGTTAAGTCTCTTGTGTTAATATATTCAAACCTACTCAATTATTTGTCAGTAAGCTTTTCCTTCTTAAAAATGAGAGTGGCATCTACTGCCTTACAGAGTTGTAATGAAGCTTAATTGAAACAATATATTTAAGACAGTCAATTTAAGACAATATATTTAAGAGAGGTCCACATAAGAGATAATGCCAAAGTCTTGCTGTGAACAACTCTATCTTCAAGGCACTACAGTGAACAGATAATCTACTTCCATGAAGAAATATTAGTAGAAAAATAGACAGTAAATAAATTTAAAAATACACATCTCCTCCTTGTCAACTAGGAATATCAAAGATCACCTGGGACCACATCGAAACAGGACTAGAACTACTTTGGAAATCCAACAAATCACTGGTGAGTGCAAACACGTGCAACTCATGGACAGCGAGAAGCCCCAAGGAGAGATTCCTAGGGCTAAAGCCCATATCTAAGCAGCTGGGTTGGTCAGTTGAGGCACCACATCTAGTCCATTTTACCAACAGAAAGACTGCTTAGGGAGAAGAGGATCCCCTAAGGCTCACAAAATGAAATGTGAGTCTCCATTGCTACTGCCCTTCAGAGGCTGGAGCAGCATCCGGGACCCTTACCCCATCCCACCCCCCACCCCCATGCTGACATGGGGGGGAAGAGGGCCACAGAGAACTGGATGGGAAACTTAGAAGATCTACACCCCGGTGGACTAGAGGTGAGGTTGTATAGGTGAGTCTTTCCACATTGATATCCTGATGAATTGGGAGACATGGCGAATAACTGCCACAAAACCCACAGAGTATAAATGAGATTTGTTTGGAAACCCACAGGGCCAAGTAGTGTTGCAACCTTGATTCTGGTTACTGGCAGAGCAGCTGAATTGAGCCCAGGGCTTTGGATCCTTGGGCATGGGAGTGTCTTTGCATAAGCACTGTGCTATCTTTTCCCCACAGATTTATCTCTTAGTCAGGAATGAGTGATTGAGCTGAAAAACCTACTTAAGCTTAAAAAGCCCTTAGACTCCCGTAGCCTACAGGGAAGAGAAAAAACAAAAGAGGTTTTAACAGCCATTGTGCTTCAACTCAGGGATTAACATAACATTGAAACAACTGTTAATTTCCACAACTGTGAACTCTTTAAGTACCTTACTTAGACACAAGTCAATCCAGGCAAGAGTGATTAGTAGACTGAAAAATACAGAGAGAGGGAACTCATAACACATTATACAATGGTTAAAACAAGAAGAAATCTAGGGAAAATGAGGCAGGAGAAAAGCCCAACTAAAATCTCCCCAAAAGTAGAAGCATATAATGAGGTCAATATCCAAACACTAATTGAGACATTAGTCACAGGAATGAGGAAAGAGTATGAGAAATGGGATCAGAAATGGGGAAAGAACAAATGAAACTCTGAAAGAAAAAAAAAACAGTTTTGAGGTAATTAGACAGCTGAAAGCTGAAATAGCAGAGCTAAGAGCACAGCTAACTGAACAAGATAATACAGTATCACAACATGGTAATAAAATAGCTGAGCTACAGAAAAGAACAGAAGGGAGAGAGAATAGAATAAATGAGGCAGAAACAGAATTAGCAAGATTGATGACTAATTAGAGAAAACTAAGAAAGAAGTAAGAGATCTCAAAAAGAGATTAAGAGATACTGAAAAGAACAACAAAGACATATGGGATGACTTCAAAAGAAATAATATAAGCATTATAGGACTACCAGAGGAAGGCAGAGAAGGAGAGGAAGAAAGCATTCTACAGGACATAATAGCTGAAAACTTCTCTAGTCTAAACAACATAAAAGACATAAAGGTTCAAGAAGCCCAGAAGGTCCCAAACAGAATAAACCCAGACTTAAAGACAATAAGACACATCATATTTAGAGTGAAAAGGAATAAGGATAAATAAGGATTCTGAAGATTGCAAGAGAAAAACAAAGCATCAGTTACAGAGGAAAATCCATTAGATAAGCAGAAATTTTCTCCACAAAAACATTATAGGCCAGAAGAGAATGGCAAGATACCTACTGAGCGCTCAGTGAGAAAGGCTTTCAACCAAGACTACTGTATCCTGCTAGACTGTCATTCAGATTAGATGGAGGCATAAAAACCTTCTCAGACAAGCAACAGTTGAAGAAATCAACTATCACCAAGCCTGACCTGAAAGAAGTTCTGAAAGTTCTCCTATAAACAATCAGATCACCATAAGCATGCCATTTATCAGAACACTCTAACCATCAATAATAATAGCATTAAAATACCTTCAATCTGAGGTTGGCGGGTGCCACCGCGGGGAGCAGCGGGCTTGCGGACTGGAAGAGAAAACGTACGCAGGGCTCCTCGAAGCTGACAACTGCCGCCTCAAAGTCTCACTCAACTTTTATAAACTCTAACCATTTTGCTTGGAGTTGACTGATTTCTCTAACAAGAACTTGTGTGGTCTTGGGTATGTGAAGCATTCCCAGACCCACCAGCCAACTCAGCACCAGCTACTTCTCTGTGACTAGGTCCAGATTAAGGTCCTCCCAAGAAAGACTTCATTTGATTCACACTCAAGAGCATTCTGCCAGGTTTTCCCGAGCCCCTACACATCACTGTAAAGTGCCAAGGCATTAAGACTTGGGTACGTGTATTACAACGGCAAGAGTGCCAGCACCCACAAAAGACACATTGGACCTGTCAGCTCCTCTGTCTCACCAAGCAAACATAATAATTCATCAGCAAAGCAGAGTAAGCCAAGTGCCTCTGCATGACACCTCCAGCTGATAACTCATAAGAAAAAGTTAACTATATTAGAGTCCTTTTCTTCTTTTCTTTTCTCCAGAAGCTAGGCTGTGAAGGAGCTATTCTCAGACCTGTGCTTCTAGTAAGTGACTGCTAACACTGTAGACTGGATCGGTTCATGAGTTGGAGACTGAGTTGCAATTGAGTGGAAAATAGACAACGAAATCTTGAAGAAGTGCATGGAGGTGCAAATCAGATTTAACTCTCTCCAAGTAATGTTGATTGGAGTGAGAAATTGCTAAGCCAAATCTGCACTAGGACTGGTTATTTGCGTGTCTCTCTCTATCTGTTACCTCTTACTGTTAACATTGCTTTCTGTTTCATCTCTGGAGGCCCAGATGTTCTCAGATAATACACATTGTCCCGACTGTGGACAACAGTGGTTCCCAAGTTTAGAACTGGGCCATTGGCTGTACCAAACTGAACTTGTTGAAAATGAATGTTACCAAGTGTTCTTAGACCGGATTAACAGAGCTGATTATTGCCCTGAGTGTTACCCTGATAATCCTGCAAATAGAAGCCTTGTTCTTCCCTCGTCTTTTCCATTTGAATGGGCTCCCCAAAATTTCTCCAGGTGGACCTTTGAGAAGGCTTGCCATCCATTTCTTCTGGGTCCTCCACTGGTTAGAAAAAGGATACATGATTCTAGAGTAGCTGGTTTTAACCCAGCATTACAGTTAATCTTGGCCAGGACAGACAATACCTTAAACAGAAGACTTGACCAAAACAAGTAACTTCTTAAACAATCAAAATCATGGAGATGTTAGAGGCTTTTGCACTAGTAGTTAAAGCAATATGGAATGTAACTCCTTGGTAAATTTGATCCAGACTATCACTGCTTTGGGGAACTGCTTCACTAGTTGGATCTGATTCTGTGGTCTATGCATGTTTTGTTCAGCATAAGTTTAATCAGTATCCCAGCTAGGCTGTTTACCTGAAGCCAGGCTAATCTACTGCCTCTATATTTTGGAATTAGCATTGCCCTCTAAAAGATCCACGACCTAATTACTGACATATGACATGATAGTCCTGGAGCAAGGGCCCATATTGTGGGCTCCATAATGGCATATCTAGTGACTGCTTTTTATGGGAAAGCAGTCTCACTATAGTTGGATTCTAGATTATTCTAGCCAAGACAGATATTTTAATGAAAAATTACATTGTTACATATTCTACCAGTTGGATATTAGTCAGAGATACTGATTTATGTAATTTATTCATACAGAACCACTTATTCATCATTGACTGTATCTGGCCCATCTTCAGTAATTGGTCACTGTCAGAGAATTACCTTCTATCAGGCAGTACCTGCAGAAGTGCTGTAGAAATGCCGCTGTCTTGGCTCAATATAAGCTAATACTATCCTGTCTGTAGTGACTGAATTTAGAATGCTTTGACCCCAGAAGTGGAAAAGTATCTGTCCTATCATTTAGATGATGAAGGAATTACCAAGCTTGACTCTGTGTTTTATGAACAAGGTTGGGGTGGCATTGGCCATGCTCTGGACATTGCTACAATCTATCCTTCTCTGGTTCATAAGAATCATGGGTCTAGAACTTAGGTCAAGAAACTCAGAAAAAGCTGTTGAAAAGAGAGAACACTGAACAATTTAAAACATCCACTTACGATGCTAAATAAACCATTGCTTATGTAAAAAAAAAATACCTTCAATCTATAATATCGATAAATATCAATGGCCTGAATTCACCTACTAAAAGGCACAGAGTAGGAAGATGAATAAGAAAACACAACCCGATTGAAGACACCACCAATGTGTCCTGGAGCTCAGCTTCCCCAGAGACCCATCCTACTAGGGAAAGAGAGAGGCAGACTGGGAGTATGGACCGACCAGTCAACGCCCATGTTCAGCGAGGAAGCAATTACAGAAGCCAGACCTTCTACCTTCTGCAACCCTCAATGACCCTGGGTCCATGCTCCCAGAGGGATAGAGAATGGGAAAGCTATCGGGGGAGGGGGTGGGATATGGAGATTGGGCTGTGGGAATTGTGTGGAGTTGTACCCCTCCTACCCTATGGTTTTGTTAATTAATCCTTTCTTTAATAAAAAAAAAAAAAAGAAAACACAGCCCAATCACATGCTGTCTACAGGAAACCTACCTAACTCAACAAGACAAACACAGACTCAAAATGAAAGGATGGAAAACTATCCTACAAGCCAATGGACCACAAAAAAGGGCAGGAACAGCTATTCTCATACCTGACATGACAGACTTTAAAATAAATAAAAATAAAAAAGATAGGGATGAACATTACTTAGTACTCAGAGGATCTGTCAATCAACTTTAGATTATCAACATCTATGCACCCAATGAGAAGCCATCTAAATACATCAAACTACTACTGAAAGAGCTACAGCAATATATTAACGGCAACACAGTAATAGTAGGGGACTTCAACACCCTACTCTTTCAACACTACTCTTTCAACACTCTTTCACCTACTCTTTCACCCTACTCTTTCAACACTCTTCAACACCATACTCTTTCAATTTGACAGATCATCCAGGGAGAAAATCAGCATCATACTCAATGGTGAATAACTGGAAGCATTTCTCCTCAGATCAGGTACTAAACAGGGCTGCCCACTATCACCAATACTGTTCAACATAGTGTTGGAAGTTCTTGCCATAGCAATCAGGCTGGAGCAAAGAATTAAAGGAATATAGATTGTAAGAGAAGAAGTCAAACTCTCCCTATTTGCAGATGACATCATAGTATACATAGAAAAACCTAAGGTATCCAGCAAAAAGCTTTTGGAAATCATCAGGCAATACAAAGGTGTCAGGCTACAAAATTAACATTCAAAAGTCAGTGGCATTCCTGTATGCAAACACTAAGTTAGAAGAAACTGGAATCCAGAAATCAATTCCTTTTACTATAGCAACAAAAACAATAAAATATCTAGGAATAAACCTAACCAAATAAGTGAAAGACTTGTACACTGAAAATTATGAGTCACTATTCAAGGAAATTGAAAAAGACACAAAGAAGTGGAAAGATATTCCATGTTCATGGGTTGGAAGAATTAACATCATCAAAATGAATATACTACCCAGAGCCATATACAAAGTTAATGCTATCCCCATCAAGATCCCAACCACATTTTTTATAAGAATAGAACAAATGTTACAAATGTATATCTGGAACCAGAAAAGACCTTGAATTGCCAAAACAATATTTAGAAGAACAGAACTGAAGGCATCACACTCCCAGATCTCAAATTGTATTATAGGGCCACTGTCATCAAAACTGTTTGGTACTGGAACATGAATAGATATACTGACCAGTGGAATAGAATTGAGTGCCCAGAAGTAAGCCCCCACATCTAATGGACATCTAATCTTTGACAAAGATGCTCAGACTATTAAATGGGGAAAGATGAGTCTCTTGAACAAATGGTATTGGAAAAATGGGTTGAAACATGCAGAAGAATGAAACTGAATCATTGTATTTCACTAAACACAAAAGTAAATTCCAGGTGGATCAAGGACCTGGATGTTAGGTCAGAAACTATCAGATACTTAGAGGAAAATATTGGCAGAACCCTTTTCTGTATAAACTTTTTAATTTAATTTTTTATTTATAAAAAGGAAACATTGACTAAACCATAGAATTAAAGGGGTACAACTTCACATAATTCCCACCACCAGAACTCTGTATCTCCTCCCCTGATAGCTTTCCTATTCTTTAACCCTCTAGGAGTATAGACCCAAGGTCACTGTGGGATGCAGAAGGTTGAAGGTCTGGCTTCTGTAATTTTAAGGACATCTTCAATAAAATGAATCCAGTTACAAAGAAAACTCAGGCAAGTATAAGCCTATGGCACTACATCAAATTAAAAAGCTTCTGCACAGCAAAAGAAACCACTACCCAAACAGACCCCTCACAGAATGGGAGAAGATCTTTACATGCATACATCAGACAAGAGGCTAATAACCAAAACATATAAAGTGCTTGCCAAACTAAGCAACAAGATAATAAATGACCCCATCAAAAAATGGAAAGAGGACATGGACAGGATATTCACCACAGAAGAGATCCAAAAGGTCAAGAAACACATGAAAAAATGCTCCAAGTCTCTGACTGTCAGAGAAATGCAAATCAAGACAACAATGAGATACCACTTCACTCCTGTGAGAATGTCATACATCAGAAAAGGTAACAGCAACAAATGCTGGAGAGGTTGTGGGGTCAAAGGAACCCTCCTGCACTGATGGTGGGAATGTCAATTGGTCCAACCTCTGTAGAGAGCAGTCTGGAGAACTCTCAGAAGGCTAGAAACAGACCTACCCTATGATTCTGCAATTCCTCTACTAGGGATAGATCCTAAGGAATCCAACACTCCCATCCATAAAGATTTGTTTATATCTATGTTCTTAGCAGCACAAATTATAATAGCCAAAACCTGGAAGCAAACCAGGTGTTCAACAACAGATGAGTGGCTGAGTAAGTTGTGGTCTATATACACAATGGAATACTACTCAGCTATTAAAAATGGTGATTTCACCATTTTCAACCCATCTTGGGTGGAGCTTGAAGAGATCATATTAAGTGAAATAAGTCAGAAACAGAAGGATGAATATGGGGTGATCTCACTCACAGGTAGAAGTTGAAAAATAAGATCAAAGTGAAAACACTAAGCAGAACTTGGAATGAAGTTGGTGTACTGCTCTAAAGTAAAAGACTCTGGGGTGGGTGGGGAGGGGAGGGTTCAGGTCCTGGAACATGATGGCAGAGAATCTAGTAGGTGTTGTATTATTATGTGGCAGGTGTGCTGCTTGTTGGCTCAAAGGGAAAAAGAAAATAATGGAAAAGTGAGATTTAGAAACCACATGTGATTTTAAATGACCAAGGATATCCTCTTTGGGGCTCATTTAGCAAATTAAGCTAGGTGATAGATGGTTGGCTGCCAACTGAGAGTGATTGTTAAATTGAAGGTGACTTTTTGGTTTTTTCCTTTAACACCCCCTACTTATTTTTCAATTTAGTATTTTTATTGTGGTAAGATACACATAATGTCTATCATTTTAACTATTTGTAAGTAGATGATTCAGTAGTATCAAAAACATTCAAAATACGGTATAACCATCACTACTCTCTGTTTCTAAAACTTTTCCATTTTCTCAAACATACATTTTATACATTTATTAGACAATAACTCCTCCTTTGCCCTAAATCCTTGGTAGCCTCTATTCTACTTTCTGCCTCTGAATTTGCCTTTTCTAAATATGGAGACAGAACTTAATTTTTTTTCTTGGGGGAGGAGTGTTGGGGTCAAGGGCTAGAGGCATGGGAAAACACCAGGGATCAAACCCAGGTCCTCAGATATACAAAGTATACACTCTACACTGAGTTACATCCCTGGCCCCTGAATGTAGAACTCTTAAAGATGGGAAGTCTGCCACGGTAGCGCAGAGGGTTAAGCACTCGTGACGCAAAGCGCAAGGGCCAGCTTAAGGATCCCAGTTTGAGCACCGGGCTCCCCACCTTCAGGGGAGTTGCTTCACAGCGGGTGAAGCAGGTCTGCAGGTGGCTATCTTTCTCTCTCTCTGTCTTCCCTTCCTCTCTCCATTTCTCTCTGTCCTATCCAACAACGATGACATCAATAATAACAATAATAATAACTATAACAATAAAAGCAACAAGGGCAACAAAGGGGAATAAATAAATAAATAAATATTTTTTAAAAAGAATTCTTAAAGACTTTTTTTCTCATGGTCTCAAACTCAAATGGTGTATAATATAGGATGTTCTGATAATGATAATGGTTATGCTCACCTGCATATAGATCAAATCCACAGCTGCTCTGCAGTCCATCAACTTGGAGTCAAGGGATGGATCCAGATACCTGCACAAGTCAGGAGGATGATGTAAATTCAGTGACATGGTTAATAGTCATACCTGGAGGGATGTGGTCTAATATGATGCCGTCTATGCTTTGAGCCCAAGCCCCTTTTCTAAAAGAACCACACCCTTTTAGCTTGCCTAACCTTTAAGATGAGTTCTGAGAGTAAACATGCAAAGAAAGAAAGAAGGAAAATGAGGGGAAAAAAGGGGGGGGGGGACTGAAGGGAGGATAAAGAAGGCAGGAGAAATAAAAAGAAATAAAAAAGGGAAAAATAAATATTATGAGAAAGAAAAAGAGAGGAAGAAAGCAATAGGGGAATGGTTTGCATTCCTGTTCACACTGAGTCTGGCTCTTGGCCCAAGTCCCACATGCCCTTTCCTCATCCCACAACACTTGTGTAGTCGTCGGCACTGAATCCAAGCCACTGTTATCTGCCTGAGCTGCTCTGGGAACCTCCTCACCAGGATTTCTGTTTAGTGGAATTCTTCTGTCTCATCTTTCATGTTGGAATCTGAGTAGGCTTTCAGTTTGCAGACACTGAGCCCCAGGAATTAGATCCTTTATGCTGTTTGCTTCCCAAGTCTTTTATTGTATCTTAGGCTTCCATTTCCAGTTCTAGTTCATAGCTACCACTCCCCTTCCCCATATCTACATTCCAATCATATTTTTCTACTCTCCCTCCACCTAGAAAACCACTCTTCTCACCTACTTCCTTCATCTATTTCCCTAGCAAGTCTCTTTGTCCCCATATCCCCTTTTTCTCTAGTTCCCCTTACCACAAGCTGTGCTAGTCACAGATCTTTTGTGCTTAGCTGAGTTGAGGCTCATTGCTGCTCTGATCCAATGGCACTTGGCACCAAGTATGACATCCCCTGAGCCCAGGGACTGGGTGCTATCCAAACACTCTGGACAAAAATGACTTACAATAGCAAGATTTCGATCTGCCCTTCAGATTTAGTCCAGAATGAACTGATGTCACAGCTAAGCATTTATAGAAATTCAGAAGGCAGAGGCACTCACTGCACTCTGAGTCCATGAAAGACCACCGACTGGGATTGACATAGATGGAAATAGATGGAAACAATGCAGGAACGTCACCTTCATTCTTGGGCATAGAGAAGTAACTGAAGCACTTCTACAGCTCTATACAGCTCCCCACCCCCACCTACATATACCCCCAGGGTTCCATTTCGGACTGGAGCTTTTATCTGGAAGAAGTCATCATCACCGGAGAGATGTACCCTGAGAATTTATGGATAAAGAAGAATCTGGGGCCCTATTCCGGGAGTCCTGAGATTCCCAAACAGACATGATGGGCCTAGACCTCAAATAAATCCCTCTCTCCATTGTTACAGGTCATCTCTATCAGGAACAACACAATAGACCCCTTTGTGGGCCTCCCATAGGACCTTGTATCAACAACGGTAAAGAATGCTCCATCCTCCAAAGGGAAGATGGACAACATACTCTATGCTACACCTGAGGAAGATGGGTCCTGATACTGAGGCAGCTTGGAATGTTCCTACTTATGACCACAGAATGTGAGCTCAAATCTACAGGGATACAGAGGTCACATAGGCTCCTAAGCTGAACATGGGCCCCAGACCAAATCAAATCGATGGGGTTTATAGTCAACAATATTTATACCCCTTTCCCATACTAGGGAGCTACTCTCTTCCCTGATCCAGCTTCTGTCCCCTTTCCATCCAAGAAATCACCTCCCCAGACAATAACTTGGATCCACCTGCATATCAGATTTCAGGCTCAGAGGGAAAAAAAAAAAAAAAAAAAAACTAGTATAGCCACAGGCCCTTTGAAATATAACTAAAATATGCCTACTAGCTATCTATAAAATGGAGGACCCCCCCCACAACACTTCACCTGCACTATTCCAGCCTTTAGGTCCATGATTGGTCAACAATTTGTTTGGCTTTGTATGTGAACTCTTTTTTCAGCCACCAGGTTCAAGATGCCAGCATGATGCTGACCAGACTTCCCTGGACAGACGACCCCACCAATATGTCCTGGAGCTCCGCTTCCCCAGAGCCCCACCCTACTAGGGAAAGAGAGAGGCAGGCTGGGAGTATGTATCAACCAGTCAATGCCCATTCTCAGGGGGGAAGCAATTACAGAAGCCAGACCTTCCACCTCTGCATCCCACAATGACCCTGGGTCCATACTCCCAGAGGGATAAAGAATAGGAAAGCTATCAGGGGAGGGAATGGGATACGGAGTTCTGGCGGTGGGAACTGTGTGCAGTTGTACCCCTCTTATCCTATGGTTTTGTTAATGTCTCCTTTTTTAAATAAATTAAATTTTTTAAAAAAAAAAAAGAAAAATCTGGTGCCCAGGTGGTGCTACACCTGGTTGAGTGCACATGTTACAATGCACAAGTACCCAGGTTTGAGCCCCTGGTCCCCACCTGCAGGGGGAAAGCTTCAGAGTGGTGAAATAATGTTGTAGGTGTCTCTCTTTCTCTCTATCTCCCCCTTCCCTCTTGATTTCTTACTGTCTCTATCCAATAAATAAATAAATAAAGATAATAATTTTTTTAAAGAACAAGAGAAAGAAAGAAAAGAAAAGGAAAAAAGAAAGAAGAGATGAGAAAAGAAGAGAAAAAAAAAGTCCTTACAACTCAGTGTGAGGTCTTACCTGCTGGGAATTCCAGGTTAAGAGAGCTTAGAGGCTTAGAGAATTTTGTTAAAGTTATTTTACTAAACACTGAGAGAACTGGGACTTAAAATTTTCTCATTCTCAGATCCCAGAAACAAGGATGTTTAACTATTACACTCAGCAGTTTCCAGAAGATCAGCTCCTCTTTAAACACTCAGACTAAATTGTCTCCTCCTCTTTTCACAGATCCATGGCTCACACTTTGACCATTTCTTAGAATACTTTTGGACAGTTGTATATAAACTTGTTGGGAATATTTTTTCAAAGGTCATAGACTGGAACTCCAAGGTAATGATAAGGTCAAGATAGCTACTATTCCAAAATTTTAGAATGCCTTTCTTTAGAGCTGCTGTGCTCAGATTACAGAATAACTCAGATGGGGAAAATATTTAACAGATGAATCAGGCTTGTTTGTGTTTATCAATGAATCCCTTCTGTAAATATGGTCAGTAATCTATTTCAAGGAAGCTTGCAACCAGTAATTCCTTCCTGTTAGCTGCCTCCTCACACCTAGTTCTGTTTTCCCCAGTCTGATCTTGCTGGCTACTATGCTCATAAAATAATACCCACAAGTATTTACTCAAGACCTGTGGGAACCATCCACATCATCCTATTCTTTAAGACAAATATTCTGGTCCCTTCTCCCCTTTTTCTTCCTCTTCAGTTCATTACTTTCTTCTGACTACCCCCCCCCCCACCAACTGTTGGATTGTGAGCAAGACATAGCGTAACTGATAAGTTTTCATTGTTATTGTAAGCAATCTCTCAATACCAAGTGACATGATAAATGCTTACTCACCACTTCCTGAGTCCAACCCTGCAGTTTTCCACTTCAGAACTTTGAAGACTGGCATAAGGGAGTTCAAAGTCTGCCAATTTTTTCATGACTAAAGACAAAACAAAGGAAGTCTCACTGGCTGAAATAGAACAAATAACCTATATACTGAGGCTTTTAAAAAAGAAACTAAAGCCCTAGTCAAAGAATGATGGAATTCCTTCCAAAGGAAGGGATGGGCTTAGACCACTATTAGACCCTTCTCTCCGCCATCACTGGTCATTTCCATCAAGAACATCATCATAAGCCTTTTTGAGGGCCTCTCTAGGACCTTGCCCTCATTATAAATTAACAGTACTGCAAGCTTAGACTGACAGGGACTCAGAGGTTACACAGGCTCCTCTAAATGTGAACATACATGGGCCCTGGATCATATTGATGTGGTAAACAGTTAATTGTATGTACATATTTTCTTTAAGTTCGGATGCTACTGTCTGCCCGAGTCCAGCTTTCTATTAACTGACTACAAATTTTCTCAGATAATATTTTTAGTCCACTTCCATGTTAACTATCAAGCTCAAGCAAACATTACCATAGTCTTGAGTCCCTAGGAACATACCTCAAACAGACTTCCTAGCTTCTTGCCACCCTAAGGTCCCTATTCTCACCTTCTCTATAGCTATTTTCTGGCTCCTGTTTATTAAACATTGTGCCCAGCCTCATATCTTACTGCCTTTCAGACACCAAGTTACAGAAGCTACTATGATTCTATCTTGAATTCCATTGACAGACAACCTCACCAATGTGTCCTAGAACCTCTCCTCTCTAGAGACCTACTCTACTGGGTGTATGGATTGACCTGCCAATGCCCAAATTCAGCAGAGAAGCAATTACAGAAGCCAGAACTCCCACCTTCTGTACTCCAAAAGGAATTTTTGGTCTGTACTCCCAGAGGGAGAGAAATGTTAGGAGAAGATGACTAGAAGATACTGAAACCCAACTCCATCAGGACCCAAAGAGAGAAGAGGAATAAAGGAAAGACATTCAGAGGTAGTAATAGGTGTAGGTGTGACTTAGAAAGAGAAGGTAGGGGGCTGGGAGGTGGCACACCTGGCTGAGCACATGTGTTACAATGTGCAGGGACCTGGGTTTGAGCCCCCAGTCCCCACCTGCAGGGGTAAAGCTTTACAAGTGGTGAAGCAGGGCTGCAGATATCTCTCTGTCTCTCTCCCTCTCTATCACCCCCCTTCCTCTTGATTTCTGACTGTCTCTATCCAATAAATAAAGAAATAAATAAAGAAAGAAAGAGAAAGTAGAACCATGGAAAAATATGGGCCAAAACATATATATATACATAGACAGATAGTTATAGAAATAGTAGTCAACCCATATCTGTGACCTTGGGAGAACCACTGCAATTCCAGTGGAGGGAATGGAGACACATAACTTTAGTGGTGGGAGTGGCATGGAATTGTACCCCTGTTATATTTTAACTTTATAAATCAATATGAAATCACTAATAAAAAAAATAAACTAACACTTTAAGAAGAATTAAAACCCCAGGAAGAATATCCTCTTGAATGCATATATAACTTCTGACATTCTGAAGCTTATTAAAAAATAATAATAATAGCATGAGGGGGAACACATAACTTTGATGTTGAATGTGGTGCAGAACTCTACCTTTGTAATCTTACAATCTTGTAAGTCACTATTAAATATTAGTAAAACTTTAAAAATAAATAAATAATAGCACATAGGGTCTGGGGAGGTGGTTAAGCAGGTAAAGCACTAACCTTGAATGTAGGAGGCCTTGGACTTGATATCCAGCACTACATACAGTGGGGCAGTGCTCTAGTCTCCCTGTCTTATAACTAACTAATTATTCATTATAAAATACCAGTATCTGATCCATAGAAAGGACTAGTGCCTTGGGCAGGGGATGGTTTACATTGTGAGCAGATGAGGAAACGAAGTTCCAGGGTGGCCTAGTACCTTTCCCAGCATGGTTTCTGGTGGTCAACCTAAACCCCCAAGCCACTGTACTTCTAACTCAAAATCACCTCCCCATAGCTTCCTGAGAACACATGAAAACCACTTAGAGATAAGGGGTATCATTTCACAACTAGAGAACTAGCAATGACTAGAAAAGCACCCTAGCGAAGGGCAAAATCTATATGAATTATACTATTATCCTTCACTAATTCACTCCATCTTTAAAAAAAATCTAAGAACTTATTTATTTATTTGCCTATTTTTAAAATTTATTTATTTATTATTGTATAGAGACAGAGAGAACTTGAGAGGGGAGGGGGAAGTAGAGAGGGAAAGAGACAGAGAGACACATGCAGCCCTGCTTCACCACTTATGAAGTTTCCCCCAAACAGGTGGGGACCAGGGGCCTGAACTTGGGTCCTTGCACACTGTAATGTGAGTTTTTTTTTTTTTAATTTTCATTTATGAAAAGGAAACACTGACAAAAACCATAGGATAAGAAGGGTACAACTCCACACAATTCCCACCACCAGATCTCCATATCCCATTCCCTCCCCTGATAGCTTGCCTATTCTTTATCACCCTGGGAGTATGGACCCAGGGTTATTATGGGGTGCAGAAGGTGGAGGGTCTGGATTCTATAATTGCTTCCCCACTGAACATGGGCATTGACAGATTGATCCATGCTCCCAGCATGTCTCTCTCTTTCCTTAGTGGGGCAGGGCTCTGGGGAAGCTGGGCTCCAGGACACATTGGTGGGGTTGTCTGCCCAGGGAAGTCCAGTTGGCATCATGGTAGCATCTTGAACCTTGTGGCTGAAAAAATAATTAACATACAACGCCAAACAAATTGTTGACTAATCATGAACCTAAAGGCTGCAATAGTTCAGGTGAAGAGTTGGGGGTTCTCTGAGAGTTCCTAACCAGCTGCACCACTGTTTGGTCCCCTAAGAACTTATTTATATTCTCCACATTAGAAAAAGTTGTCTATTTATGTATGAGAAAGAGAGAAATTATTCTGACACATGCAATGCAAGGGACCAAGCTAGGGACCTTATACCAAAGCTTTAATCATTATACCACCTCCTGAGCCACTACATTTATTATAGCAAATAGTCTTTTGTTTTTTAGAGATTTTTTCAAATATTTAATTATTTATTCTCTTTTGTTGCCTTTGTTGTTTTATTGTTGTAGTTGTTGTTGTTGTTGTTACTGATGTCATCGTTGTTGGATAGGACAGAGAGAAATGGAGAGAGGAGGGGAAGACAGAGGGGGAGAGAAAGATAGACACCTGCAGACCTGCTTCCCTGCTTGTGAAACAATGCCCCTGCAGGTGGGGAGCCGGGGGCTCGTACAGGGATCCTCACGCTGGTCCTTATGCTTTATGCCACGTGCGCTTAACCTGCTGCGGTACCACCCGACTCTCCACAAATAGTCTTTAATAAGGAGAAATGATGCTGAATCGAGATCTTTCCAACTAGAATCTGTGCTCCACTCAGGGAGTGTTGTTTTTTGTTTGTTTGTTTGTTTGTTTTTGCCTCCAGGGTTATTGCTGGCGCTCAGTGCCAGCACCACGAATCCACTGCTCCTGAAGGCTTTTTTCTTCCCCCTTTCGTTGCCCTGGTTACTTTACCATTGCTGTGGTTATTATTATTGTTAGGAAGTGTTCCATGGTGTGGCTGAGTATCAGCAGCCCAGGAAAAAGGGTGAAGGGGAGAGAGATCAGAGTGAGGCTGGGAGGCACAAGCAGAAGTGTGGGGAATTTCCTAAGTCTTGCCCCTGAAACACACTGGAGCTACTCATTCAGCTCAATCCGAATAGACACAACCTCCCGTGTGCTCCTCCCACCCCAATTTCTGAGCTAGGGGCTGAGAACAGTCCTAGGGACTGCATGCTGGAGAGTCACCATATGGATGGCAGGCCACCCCTGTGACTCTTGCCTGCACCTGCCCACCCTGTGCTCTAAATGCTATGCTTTGTCCTCTCCTTACCAGAGAACTTCCCCTCCTTGCAAAACCGAATAAGAAATAGGCCGAAGTAACCCAAGAGATCCCGACATAGTCCAATTTTGTGTGACACCACCTTGAACAAAGACAAAAAGAGGGGAGTGAGTTGGCATGGGAAGAAAGTTAGGTGTGTCCTCCTCCATGCCGGTCAGCGTCAGCTCAAACGTCTTCTTATTTTATTTATATGTTGGATAGAGATTTGAAAAAATAAAAGTTGAGAGAAGAAAGGGAGAGTGAGAAAGAGAGAGAAAGAAAAACACCTGCAGCACTGCTTCACCAGTCAGAAAGTATCCACCCTGCACATGGGGGTGAGGGGCTTGCGTACAGGTCGTTGCACATGGTAACATGTGCACTCTACCTGGAGCACACTGTTTGGCTTCTAGCCAGAAGTTCTTCAGTGGAACAACTGAAAATTAAAAGACAACTTTTCTGAAGCTAAAAATAGCACATACTTATTCTGGAAAGTTTAGAGAGGAAAAAAAAACCTTACAAGAAAGTGAAAACCAGTCTTAACTCCCCAGACTAGCTGTCCCTTCTTGGGTATGATATGGCTTATGTGTATTTTGAATCCTGTCTGTCCCCTGAGGATGACAGTCATTCTCCAGAAACCTCTGTCCTGCAATGTCTATCACCATTTCTCAGCTGGATTTCTATAGTAGCTCCCAAGTGAGCGTTCTACCAGATGTGCTAAACTTCTCTGTCAGTTTCCAGAATGAGCTTTTCAAAAAGCATCTGAGGCTAATGACAATCAATGCTTGAAGGGATATTTATCAAAATAGTGGTTATGCAAAAAGACTTTCAAGCCCGAGGCACCAAAAGTCTCAGGTTCGGGAGTCGGGCTGTAGCGCGGCAGGTTAAGCGCAGGTGGCGCTAAGCACAAGGACCCGCATAAGGATCCCGGTTCAAGCCCCGGCTCCCCACCTGCAGGGGAGTCGTTTCACAAGCGGTGAAGCAGGTCTGCAGGTGTCTATCTTTCTCTCCCTCTCTCTGTCTTCCCCCTCCCCTCTCCATTTCTCTCTGTCCTATCCAACAACAATGACAACAATAATAACTACAACAATAAAATAACAAGGGCAACAAAAGGGAATAAATAAATAAAAATAAATATTAAAAAATAAATAAATAAATAAATAAATATATAAATATATTAAAAAGTCTCAGGTTCAGTCCCCAACACCACCATAAGCCAGAGCTGAACAGTGTTCTGGCAACAGTAATGATAATAATAGTGTATTTTTAAAGTTGCCCTCCTGATACCTACAAAGTGTAAGAAAGGCAAACTCATCTAGGTCCCCTTGCCTTTTTCCTTTCTTCCAATCATGAAGCATCCCATAATAAGGAATTTTGCACATTACCAGGGCACAGGCAAGGCTGAGTTCCAGGGAACTGACACAGTCATAGGAAGGCTTAAGATATTCTGGAAATGGGCTGCTCACAGGGAAAGTAAAGCCAAAGAAAGGTCCTGGAGGACTGGCTATGCTCAGATTCCTGGAAGGGATTCCAGAACCTGCTAGCTTCTCCACAGACAAGTCATGCAGAGCAAAATGACAGGTGAAGAGGTCTGTAGCTGTGAACTTTATCCTCATCCTTGCCTCCAGGTAAAATTCTGAGTTCTCTTACAGAACCAAAGTCTATGCCAGGTTTACCTCTAGGACTCTTTCGGTGGTATCTGATGTGAGGATTTCCACTTTCATGCTCCTTCCATTGGGCAGAAATATCTCCAGGGAGGCTTTCCTGGCAGTGATGCTAAATGTGTCCTGTAAAGAAAGAAAAGCACCATCTGGGAGTCAAGCAGTAGCGCAGAAGGTTAGACGCACATGGTGCAAAGCACAATGACCAGTGCAAGGATCCCAATTCGAGCCCCCGGCTCCCCACCTGCAGGCAAGTCACTTCACGGGCGGTGAGGCAGGTCTGCAGGTGTCTGTCTTTCTCTCCCCCTCTCTGTCTTCCCCTCCTCTCTCCATTTCTCTCTGTCCTATCTAACAATGACAACATCAATAACAACAATAAGAATAACTACAACAACAATAAAACAAGGACAACAAAAAGGAAATAAAGAAATAAATATAAAAAAAGAAAAGCATCATCAGTTTCAGTGGGACGCCTCTGCTTTCTTTTCTCTAGGGCTGTAGAAGCACACTGAACCCAGACATTCAGGAGATGGGGGTACAGGCAGATGTGAGGAGGGTCATGGAAAGGGGGCCACCGTGAAACAATGACATGTAGCTTGAATAAGTCCAAGCTGACCACAAAGCACATGTTTTACAGGAAATAAAAAGTATTTGATAAACAAAATCTTCCATCCTTAGTGGTCTCAGATTGAACTCTCCCCCTTTTGAATATTCCCAGGCCTACCAAGAAGTCCCTAAGCTATGATAATTTATGGTTTTGCTTTGGTCAAAACTGGATGTATCCAAACTGATGTTTGTTTTAGGGAATCAAGAAAATATCTAGAGAGGGACCCAAAGACTCAGCACAGCTCCATATGGTGATTCATTCTGCAGAACCCAGGAGCCAGGGATCTTTGGACTAGGAACAAAGGCATTCTAGGAGCCGAGCAGTAGCACCACAGGTTAAGCGCATGTGGTGCAAAGCGCAAAGACCAGCCCAAGGAACAAGGGAATTCTAAAGATACTGGAAAGCGTCAGAAGCATGTGAGAGTCTGAGACAGATGCTCAGAACAGTCCATGCCTTGCTCCACCATTCACTGCATGTGACCTTCCATAGCTTGTTCCTTCAGCTTGTAACATTAAAATGCTTCACAAGCATTGGCTATCTTAATCTTCCAAACAGCCCTCTGAGTTAAGAGCTATTTTCTCCCCTTTATAGGTAGGGAAACTGAGATACAAAGAACTCAAATAAATTGTGCCAAGTTATACAAATCCTAAGCAGAGTAATCTGATTTTGAATCTAGCTTCTATTTTTTTAACCATTAACCTGGTCCTGAGTGTTAGAGTTTCAAATGCTAGATCATGGTGTGAGAAGCCATGGTTTATGGTCTCCCTGCTAGACACAGGGCTCAAGCTGTAGGGCAAAGTGTTAGTTACAACGTGCTCAGAAATAAGAAACAAGATCCAGAAGTACAAAAGACAAGTCCAGTGACTCAGCTGTCACTCTAACACTGTGTGAGCACATGGCTGACTCACAATATTCAAGCCCTTTCCAAGCAGAGTGGCTGCTAGAGACAAACTGGCAAAGTGCCTATGCAAATATCCTGCAAGGAGGAAAGATATGTGACCAACTCAGGACAAAAAATATGTGCCTGAAAAATGATGCTACAAAGTAGAGGGAAATGATGGATATATTACTAAAAATGTGGCTTCACTGACCTCAGAAAAGAAGTAAGGTGACAAAGAGATCTAAAAGTAGGCTGGCAAAGTCCAAGGAAGAAATGAAAGAACAAAATAAAGTCACTGCAAAAGTGAACACTTTGTCAGAAGCAAAAAAAAAAAAGTGACTGCAAATTGTCACAGAAGTAGAAGACTTTTGCATCAAGTACTAAAGGTAAAAACCTAATAGAATTGTGATTTGATAGAGACGATGTAGCACGCAGGCACAAGGATCATGGCTCAGCTATAAGAACAGATGAAATCTTACCACCATAGGTGGAATTGGAGGGGATCAGGCCAAGCAAAACAAGTCAGAAGGAAAATACAAGTTCCAGATGCTTCAACTCCAAACCAAAACTGGCTGCAGAACTGAGGTTACCAGAGGCGGGGAGTCAATGAGTTAAAAGCATCCCTTCAACTGTGGGAAGGGTTTTGGGTACTTTGATGATGCATATGGTGTACTAAAATGAGTCTGAAGATATGTGAACATATGCTCTTTTTATATTTATTTTTTTGTATTGCTAGCAGGGTTGTCAGTGGGGCTTGGTGCTTGCATGATGAATTCACTGGCGGTTAATATATATGGAGAGAGACAGAAAGAGAGAAGACAGAGAGAGCAAGAGAAACATAGAGAAATTTACATGGATGAGGGTTAGGGAAGGAGGGAGAAAGAGCACCTAGCTCCCCATTTATGCAGTTTGGGACTGAGGACTTGAACCATGATCCTTGTACACGGTAATATGTATGTGTTTTGCCAGGCATGTCAATTTGAGTGTCCTGAACATGTATTCTTAAAACACATGCAGTGCTGGAAACCATTATTATTTCAATTTAAAAAAATAAAACGTAATGGGCCCCCTGGAATATACCTAAAATAGACCTACTAGCTTTTTCCAAAATGGAGATCTCAAATCTCACTGGTTATAGTGTTGCCTTTAGGTACCTGATTATTAAAGGATTTGTTCTGCTTTATATCTTAATGAGTTTTCAGTCACAAAGTTGCAGATGCTACCATGATGCCAACCCTGGGCAGACGACCTCACCAGTGTGTCCTGGAACCTCACTCTCCAGAACCCTACCCCATTAGTGAAAGATAGAGACAGGCTGGGAGTATGTATCGACCTGACAATGTCCATGGCCAGTGGATAAGCAATTACAGAAGCCAGACCTTCTACCTTCTGCACCCCTATAATGATCCTGGGCCCATGCTGCCAGAGGAATAAAGAATAGGAAAGCTTCCAATGGAGGGGATGGGATACGGAACTCTGGTGGTAAGGATTGTACTCCTCTTATCCTAAGGGCTTGTTGATCATTATTACATCAATAAAAAAAATCAAACAAATAAAAATAAAATCTTAGCTATAAGAGGGGAAGAGAATTTTCCTGGGGATGCTAAATGATAAAAGGTTTTTTCTTCACTTGCAGGGTTTTTTTTTTGTATGCTGTTTAGATTATAGTAAAAATATATCTGCTTAATTTAATAAGTCAAAAATTGAGTGACATTTCCATCGAGACTCTAAAATCGCCAAAAGGGCAAAATAAGAGCCATCTTTCCATCTACTTTAGATAAACAGATTTTACGTGAGTTCAGATTCGGGACTAATGGATGAAAATGCACATATGGTTAACTGAGTGACCTCATCAAAACAGTGATCTTAGTAAAGCAAGCTTACCAGCTGCACCAGTTTTAAAAAATCAATGAAGACGTCACTTCTCAACATGTTTGGGTCCACAGTTACTGCAAAATATGAAGAGCAGACTAGGTTAGTGTGAGGCTGGGCTGATTTCTCAAATTATTCTCTCCTCCAGGGGAGGTGTCTTATTAGAGCACTGCTGTCTCCTCAAAGGCAATGTGGTCTGTAATCTCTCAAATACTGAAAGTCCACACAGCAGCTCCAATAGCACTGGAGCTGGAACCCATCACACCTATTCTGGATAACCATTTCCAGAAATCTCACTTTACCCATCACACAGCACCACTCCATATCTTGATGTCCTACCAGGATAGTGATGTCCATATGAAAAAGCAAAATGATCTTTTCTTCTTTTGCTATGAAGAACATTTGGTTGGTGAGGCCTGATTTAAGGTCTCTAGATTAGATATCACTACTATATCAGTTCTAACCTGATTTTGATAACTACATAGTGATTATAAAAGAGAATAGCCTTAATCTCAGGAAATAACACAGAGAAATAGTTAAGGGTAAAATGGCTTGTCTTTCTCAAGAATATAGACACTACAGAAAAATAAGCATGTAATTAAACTATATGCAATATTCATTGTGGATACTATATATATTTACAACATTCACATAAAATGTCAACATTTGGGAAATTTGGGTGAAAAGTATACAAGATGTTATTACATTATTTTTGTCACTTTTCTGTAAGCCAGTTTTCACCAGAATAAAGTTTTTTAAAAAACTATTTTTGACTTATTTATTATTGGGTAGAGTCAGAGAGAAATAGAGAGGGGGAGATGGAGAGGGAGAAAGACAGAGAGACACCTGTAGCCCTGCTTCACTGCTCATGAAGCTTCTCCTCTGCAGGTGGGGACCAGGGGCTTGAATCTGGGTCCTTGTGCACTGTAATGTGTGCACTCAAGCATCTGGTGCCCACATCAAAAGTTTTTGAAAGTTAGATGCAGAAAAGTATTTAAACTGTCCATTTGTGTTTAACAATCAGGGGCGAGGTACAGGTTAGTAGACGCACAGGCTTCTGAGGAACACACAAACTACTAATAACAGTGTTCATTTCTTGGGGCTGGGAGTCTAAAATGAAAAGGAAATGAAGTTTTTCTCTACACTCTTTGGACAGGTTAAATATATTTAAAACATTATGCCTGCATCCTTTTCTTCCTAACTTTAAAACCTTTGCATAGTTTAATGCCAATCTGTCTCTCCCCCCACCCTGTTTTTCGTGCTTGCCAAGCACAGTCTTGCTGGGCGCAGCGTTTTCTGGACCCAGGCAACTGGCAAGCACTATTATTCTGTAAGTCTGACCAGGGCCAGGGCAGACCTCTGGGGATCTTTTTGCCTCAAGATGGTTTCCTGTGAGGGCAAAGATGACTGTGCCACGGCTTAGAGCTTCCAGGTAAATAGTTCATTCATCTTTTGATCTGTCTTAACATAAGTAGTATTTCTTTGGTTTCTACAATTAAAACCAACATATAAGGGTAGGGAGACAGCACAATGATTATGCTAATTACTTTCCTGCCCAGGGTCTGAGTTTCCAGGTTCAGACACCAGCACAGTCATAAGCGAGAGCTGAGCAGTGCTCTGGGAAAGGAAACTAGGGAGGGAGGGGGAAAAGCCAACAAATCTGAACACAAAAATTTGGCCAGGGAGCAGGATCACAACATCAGAGGATAGTATTTAAGTGCCTGAAACCCCAGAGATCTCTAGTTCAATGCCCCCCAAACCTCCACATGCCTCATTTGAGCAGTACTCTGGTTTTTATTTTCTCTCTCTCTCATAATAATAACCTTCAAAAAATAAATCTATAGCTTTTATAATGAACACGAAGATCAATATCCAAACACAAAAGCCACATAGATAATTTCATTTATATGAAATGTTCCAAATACAAATCCACAAAGACAGAAATCAGTGGAGTGAATAAATGGAATTAGCTGAAGAGAGGAATAGATGGTGATTAGTAGTAGGTGTGATGTTTCAGAGATGACAAAAATGTTCTCAAACTGGACTGTGGCGATGACTACACAAGTCTGCAAATATACATTAATGGTTTCTGAAGAATGTATGACTACTTGCAACAGTACTTATTTCTAGACCCTTCTCTAAGGTAGAAAAGAAGCATGTATATTTATAATGGGTTGAGGGACAGAAAGAAAAAGAAAAAAACAAACAAGCAAAAAAAACCACGACCATCACCCTAACACATGCAATCCTGGGCACTGAACCTAGGACATCATACCTGTAAATCTAGTGTTTTAGCCACAGCACCCCCTCCTAGATCATGGAAACATACATTTTACATATGCAAAAATAAAAATCACTGAATTACTCTAATGGGTTAATGTTACAGTATGTAATCGATATGTAGAAATAAAATCTCCATACATACCATTTTGCAAATACTGTTCTAGCTGGTCCCTTCTCTCATCAGCCATAGATGCGGTCATTGCAAGATAGTACTTTGGTGGAAAGGGTGGCAGGCAATTGCCAAAGACTCGTTTCAGCTGAAAGATCCAGAAAATGCATAGTTCAGGCAAAGAGCCTTCAATTTTAGGTTGATGAGACACCCAAGGACAAGTAGCAGCATTTGATTTTATATTAACCATTAACCCTTTCAAGGGCAGAACTCGAAGTGTGTATGCTAAGTAAATAAGTATGTGAAAGACAGTTTACTGGATGGTTTCACTCATCTAGGTGATGTAAGTCACTAAAGTAAGTGAGCTGACAAACAAACTAAATACTAGACTCATGAAAACTACGGTAGTTGCCAGAGGCAAAAGGAAGGGGGGCATGGGAGAAGATGTAGAAGGGTCTTCATGATGTTGAGGGTGATTAGAAATTTTGATAGTGGATGTAGTGAGTCTGATATGCAGATAGAAGGGTAAAGCTCTATCTCTGAAAGCCAACAATAAGGCCTATTTTTAAAAAGAAGAAATAAATCAAGTTAACCTTTTCTAGTGGTCAAAAAGAAGAAAGGGGGATGCATCAAGTCCTCCATGTCAGTCAGGGAGGATCTTGGGAAGTGTAACTTGAAGTCAAAGGATGTCCAGTGAAAGCAGGTCTTCAGGCAACACTGCTTTGTTTGCTCAATGTTGGCCAGACTTAGTTTTTCACACCACTTTAGAAGAACCCACACTGAATAAAATATATATATATATAATTAGTATTATTAGATGACCTCCTTGCTGTACTTTCTTAAGAAGAAACTGACTACGGTGTGTCTATATTACTATTAGATACCCTACAGTCTATGGTAGATTCAAGGTACATTTTTACTTTTTCAGAAGCTATGCCCACCATACAATATTTCTCTAACTCATTCCCCAATGGCCTCTGTGATACCAATCACCACAGTTAGGAGTTAGACTCCTGTGAATAATGAGCTCTATAAACTTGACTCAACTGAACTGAGATGTGCTGCAAAATACACTCCCGATTGTGGAATCTTAGAAGAAAGAAAATATAATTAACATATCTCACTAACAATTTCTTATATTGATAAGGTATTGAAATGGTTATATTTTAGATAAAGTGGAACAACTAACTTTTGTTATTAAAATGTATTATAGTCATTTCTTCTTTTTTATTTCTTTATTGGGGAATTAACGTTTTTCATTCAACAGTAAATACAATAGTTTGTACATGCATAACATTTCCCAGTTTTCCATATAACAATACAACCCCCACTAGGTCCTTTATCATCCTTTTTTGGACCTGTGTTCTCCCCCCCACCCCACCACACAAACACCAGAGTCTTTTATTTTGGTGCAATACGCCAATTCCAATTCAGGTTCTGCTTATGTTTTCTCTTCTGATCTTGTTTTTCAACTTCTGCCTGAGAGTAAGATCATCCCATATTCATCCTGCTGTTTCTGACTTATTTCACTTAACATGAATTTTTAAGGTTCATCCAAGATCCGCTGAAAACGGTGAAGTCGCTATTTTTTATAGCTGAGTAGTATTCCATTGTGTATATATACCACAACTTGCTCAGCCACTCATTTGTTGTTGGATACCTGGATTGCTTCCAGGTTTTGGCTATTACAAATTGTGCTGCTAAGAACATATGTGTACACAGATCTTTTTGTATGGGTGTATTGGGTTCCTTCAGGACATATCCCCAGGAGAGGAATTGCAGAATCATAGTGTAGGTCCATTTCTAGCCTTCTGAGAGTTCTCCAGACTGTTCTCAACAGAGGTTGGACCAATTGACATTCCACCAGCAGTGCAGAAGGACAACCATTTCTTCTTATATTCTCAGTGTAGTAACTAGAAAAATTTCAACTACGTATGTGACTCACGTTATATTTCTATTACACAATGCTAACTTACAGCATTCCTACAGACTAATGTATGTTTTCAGAAGAAACCCAATCACCTGCCAGTGATTTAAGGCCATGGCTGAAATTATTTTGTCACTAATAGTGAATATATCAAAAATGGTTTTCAAACTAAGATAACAAAAAATGTACCTGCCTTCATTCTAGCCCTATAGTCATAGCAGCAGTTTGAAGAAAAAGAGCAGCATTGCTTTCTTTATAACAGGAGAAAGGAAGGATTTAGTGGTGGCTCATCCAGTAGACAGCATATCTTACAGTGTGTGAGGACATGGGTTCAAGTCCCTGGTCCCCACTTGCAGGGAGAAGGTGGCTCACAAGTGGTGGAGCAGGACTGCAGTTGTCTCTCTTATCTCTCTGTCTCTTACCCTCTAGCATAAAGAAAGAAAAAAGGAACAAATATAATAATAATGACTACAGGAAAAAATGAAGTTGTACAGGGATCAAGGCACCAAGCCCAAGCAATAACCCTGGTGGTAAAAAATAAAATAAAATAAAACTTTAATACTGCACCAAAGTAAAAGACTCTGGGGTGGGTCGGGGGGAGAGTACAGGTCCAAAAACGATGACAGATGACCTAGTGGGGGTTGTATTGTTATGTGGAAAACTGAGAAATGTTATGCATGCACAAACTATTGTATTGACTGTCAAATATAAAACATTAGTCCCCTAATTATAAAAATAAATAAAACTTTAAGATGCCATCTCTGGTGTAAGAAAGCTGTAACATTATATTACCTTAGTCAGTAGCTTAAGAAATGAAAGCAAATCTAACATAAATGAAACAACAAAACAGAACTTTAAGTCCACAGCTATTGTTCCAAATACATCGACAAATTTATAGTGTGCAACTGGCATTTATTTGCCTTGCATAGGCTCTAACTTCAGATACAGGAATCTGATCACTTTTCTTTATCCCCACTGTCACTGCTCTAAAGAAAACCACTGTCATCTTTTCTAGATGATTGGAATAGCTTGCCAACAGATCTCTCTGCTCAGCGCTGATTCCATTTACTCTATTTCTAAGTCAACATCTAAGGAGCTTCTTTTAAAATGTAAGTCATATCATTCCATTACTCTGGTAAAAATCCTTCATGATTTTCTATCTTACTCAAGAAAAAAATTTTTTCATGCCTAAGTAGTTTAATTTTTCCATTCATCTGTCAATCTTTAGAGTTAATCATGTTAGATAAGCACATTTTCTTTTAGGATCCATATATGCCTGCGTTTTCTTGATGCTACAAAGTCTGCTGTCCCCAAGTAAAACTCCTTTGCTTCCACAGCTGTAAAAATAACCAGTAAACTGCTGTCAGTCCTGTATGTCCCATGTAATGTGGCCACATATTTGTTCATTTTTTAAAATTTCTTTATTGGGAGATTAATGGTTCACAGTCAACAGTAAGATACAATAGTTTGTACATGCATAATATTTCCACATAACAATACAACCCCCACAAGGTCTTCCTCTGCCATCATGCTTCAGGACCTGAACCCTAACCCCTACACCAGAGTCTTTTACTTTGGTGCAATACACCATTTTGTTCATCTTTTATGAAGAAAAAAAAATTCTTTTTTTTTATTTCTTTATTGGAGAATTAATGTTTTACATTCAACAGTAAATACAATAGTTTGTACATGCATAACATTCCCCAGTTTCCCATATAACAGTACAACCCCCACTAGGCCCTCTGTCATCCTTCTTGGACTTGTATTCTCCCTACGCACCCACCCCCACCCCAGAGTCTTTTACTTTGGTGCAATACACCAATTCCATTTCAGGTTCTACTTGTGGGGTTTGTTTTCTTTCCTTCTGATCTTGTTTTTCAACTTCTGCCTGAGAGTGAGATCATCCCATATTCATCCTGCTGTTTCTGACTTATTTCACTTAACATGATTTTTTCAAGGTCCATCCAAGATCAGCTGAAAACGGTTAAGTCACCATTTTTTATAGCTGAGTAGTATTCCATTGTGTATATATACCACAACTTGCTCAGCCACTCATCTGTTGTTGGACACCTGGGTTGCTTCCAGGTTTTGGCTATTACAAATTGTGCTGCTAAGAACATATGTGTACACAAATCTTTTTGGATGGATGTGTTGAGTTCCTTAGGATATATCCCCAGGAGAGGAATTGCAGGATCATAGGGTAAGTCCATTTCTAGCCTTCTGAGAGTTCTCCAGACTGTTCTCCACAGAGGCTGGACCAATTGACATTCCCACCAGCAGTGTAGGAGGGTTCCTTTGACCCCACACCCTCTCCAGCATTTGCTGCTGTTACCTTTTCTGATGTATGACATTCTCACAGGAGTGAAGTGATATCTCATTGTTGTCTTTATTTGTATTTCTCTGAGAATCAGAGACTTGGAGCATTTTTTCATGTGTTTCTTGGCCTTTTGGATCTCTTCTGTGGTTAATATTCTGTCCATGTCCTCCCCCCATTTTTGGATGGGCTTATTTGTTGTCTTGTTGTTGAGTTTGGCAACCTCTTTATATATGTTGGTTATTGAACTCTTGTCTGATGTATGGCATGTAAAGATCTTCTCCCATTCTGTGAGGGGTCTCTTGGTTTGGGTAGTGGTTTCTTTTGCTGTGAAGAAGCTTTTTAATTTGATATAGTCCCATAGGTTTATGCTTGCCTTAGTCTTCTTTGTAATTGGATTCATTTCATTGAAGATGTCTTTAAAATGTATGCGGAAAAGAGTTCTGCCAATATTTTCCTCTAAGTATCTGATAGTTTGTGGTCTAACATCCAAGTCCTTGATCCACTTGGAATTTACTTTTGTATTTGGTGAAATACAGTGGTTCAGTTTCATTCTTCTGCATGTTTCAACCCATTTTTTCCAGCACTATTTGTTGAAGAGACTCTGCTTTCCCCATTTAATAGTCTGAGCCCCTTTGTCAAAGATTAGATATCCTTAGGTGTGGGGGCAGAAAAATCTTACAATGACCTAGAACTGTCTCATCTAATGTGCTGTCTACTAGCAACCTATGACTTGTTAAAACAAAAAAAAAAATTTAATTTAGACCCTTAATCATACCACCCACATCTAACATCCAATAGTCACAATGTGCCAAGTTGCTACTGAATTGGTCAAAATATAGTTATTTCCATTGGTGCAGGAAGTTATATGGACAATGTAGGTCTAACATCTGGAAAGGTTATTAATTGCCTGACTGCAGGTAAGATTAAGCATACTGGTGTGTTTTATTTGACTTGCTAGGCTATTGTTTGTTTGACTTACAGATAATTGTACAGAAAGTTCTAAATGTGGATCTAACATCTGGAAAGATTATTAACTGCCTGCCTGTAAGTAAATACAGCTTCTTGATGTGCTTTGTTTGGTTTGCTAGGCTGTTGTTTACTTGATTTAGACAGAATGTGAACTTGATCCCAACAATAATTTTGCTATTTAGAATTTTTTTTAAGTTATGTGCTGGAGGGAATACAAAATGATACGATGAATTTGGAAAACAAGTTGGCATTTTCTTCCAAAGCTTAACGGTTTTACTAGACAATTCAGTCATTTCACTCCCAGGTATTTATCCAACCAATTTAAAACACACAACCATAAAAACTTGCATGCCTATATTTATAGTTGCTTCGTTCACAACCACCCTAAACTGAAAATTATCAAGATATCTTTGAATAGGTGAATGGATAAACAAATGTGTCCATATAATAGAAATACTATCCAGAACTGAAAACAAATGAGATGTTGGCAAGAAGGATTTAATAGAGGTCTAGTCCCATCATATCTATGTGAGAATTCAAGGATTCCCTGACTAGAGCCCCAGATAATGGACTGGCCTGGTATTGACCAAAAAGGCCATTATTAAAATGTACCGGTCTCTTTCCCTTATCCAGCTTTTGTATTCCTTACTTTATCTGATAAGGTTAGACCTTAAATGATTGACGGAAGTTAAACAGGAGGTAAGAGAGGCAGGTGTCCATGCCTAAGTAGTGAATATTTGATTAGGTACTTTATGGTGTCTTCTTTAGGTCTTTCTACTTGCTTGCTGAACTTAATGAATCTAAGTCTACTCACAGCAGACTATTGAGCACTTTTACTTTGAGGTATACATTTTCCCCTAACTTATGGACACATGTGCATATGTACCCTGTCCCTTGGGCCCTGTTCTATATCTAGAGTCTGTACCTTTGTTAGGGGATGTGCCACTTAAAATGGAACTAGGGAGTCCCATGTGTTAGGAAAGGGCTCACCAGATTATTGGAATTGGAGGGTTGACATCTCAGGCTCAGCATCTCTGGATACAGTCCAATGTGAAACGTGGTGTGGTGATGCTGGCTGTATTGTTTTAGTTGAAGTCAGCAGAGGCAGTATCACAGGGTAGGGAATCAAGAGAAGCATGAAGAAATACAAAGTCCCAGAGGTTCCAGGACTGGGAGAAATTCAGATTTTACAGAGAATGAGGGAGGTTCTTTGCTTGTTTTAGAGTTTAAGAAGATAATAGATAATTAGTATTATAGCAAAGTTATTTGGAAACTTAGTTTACTTTGGAAATCCATGGTTAGGATTTACTGTACCATACATGACTTCAACATGATTTATGTCATTTAATGCTAATTACAAATAACTATATCTTAGCTTCTGACAGGACCAGTTACTTCTGATTTAAGATTATGGTCTAAGATAATAGGTTATTTAGTATTTTAAAAGAGTTATTATTAGAAATGCTTTAACAATAGAAGCCCAGTGTCAGAATTCAATTAGCTTACAAATGTGAAACATTAAGTGCTCAGATTAAAGGAATATATACTCAGAACTGAAATCTACTCATTTAAAGAACTCAAGATGTGGGAGTCGGGCAGTAGCACAGCGGTTAAGTGTAGGTGGTGCAAAGCACAAGGACCGGAGTAAGGATCCCGGCTCCCCACCTGCAGGGGAGTTGCTTCACAGGCAGTGAAGCAGGTCTGCAGATGTCTATCTTTCTCCCTCTCTGTCTTCTCCTCCTCTCTCCATTTCTCTCTGTCCTGTCCAACAACGACGACATCAATAACAACAACAATAATAACTACAACAATAAAACAACAAGAGCAACAAAAAGGAAAAATGAATAAACAAATATTTAAAAATAATAATAATAAAGAAAGAAAAACTCAAGATATTAAATCTATCCCCCCCTGATATATTTAATTAATAGTGATTTATAAGATTTTAAGTTAATACATCAACATAAGCCCTCTTGTGGGCTTCTATAGGACACTGCCCTCTATGTTGAACAACAATGGTAGGGACTGCCCCACTCTTTGAAGGGAGGTTGGGTCAACACACTCTACCACTCAAGGAAGACAGGCCCTGAAATAAGTGCAGCCTAGAATGTCCCTAGCTGTGACCATGGACTGCAAGCTCAGACTGACAGGGACTAGGGGTTACATAGGCTCTTTGTGTTAAATATGAATATATATGGGCCATAGGTCAGATTGATGGAGTAAAACAGCTAATTGTATTTCTATACTTTTCAAGTCTGGGAGCTATTCTTTTTCTGCCCTAATCCAGCTTTCTTGCCCTATTCTAAACTCTGACACCATCTTCCCAGACAATACTTTTAGTCCACCTATGTGTTAGGTATCAGGCTCATGCAAAAATTAGTAAAGTCATGGGCCCTACAGAACCTACTTAAAATAGTCTTCCTATCTTCTTCCCAGATGCAGACCCCTATTTTCATCTGCTCTTTTCCTTCCTCTGGATTCCTTTTTATTAAAATTATTCTGCTTTATATCTTAGTGCCTTTTAGTCTTCAAGTTGCAGAGGTTACTATGATGGCAACCTGACTTCCCTGGGCAGACGAACTCACCTCTATGTCCCAGAATCTCACCTCTACAGAGCCCTATCCCACTAGGGAAAGATAACAGGCTGGGAGTATAGACTTGCCTGTTCAGTGGAGAAATAATTACAGAACCCAGATCTTCCACCTTCTAAACCATAAAGAATTTTGGTCCATACTCCCAGAGGGATAAAGAATAGTGAAGCTTCCAGTGGAAGGGATGGAACATGGAACTCTGGTGGTTGGAAATGTATGGAACGGTTCCCCTGTTATCTTACAATCTTGTTAATAATCATTAAATCACTAATAAAAATTTAAAAAATAGAAACAAGATGTCAAGGGATTCTTGAAAAGACATGGAGTTATCTTAAATGCATACTAGCAAATAAAAGAAGGTAGACTGAAAAAAGTTTCCGATTATATGACATTCTGGAAAAGCAAAAGTATAGAGATAATAAAAACATCGACAGTCTCCAGGAGCTTAAGATAAGGTGCTTCTGAATTTTGAAACAGACTATTTTGGGGCAGTAAAATTAATCTGATTACTATCATTAAAGATATATACTATCACACATTTGGCAAACCTATGAAAAATTACAGTACAATTTTAATGTATGCAAATATTTTAAACATCATTTGGGAGGTTGGGAGAATCTCAGGATGGAATTCAGAATGTGATTTAAATGATCTACTGTACATCTGAAACAACCTCCATGAAAGGGGGAAAAATATGCTGATCTAAATAGCTTTGGTAAAGGAATCTGTGAAAACCCAAAGCAAAAGAAACTACACATAAGCACTGTGCTCTAGTTGAGAAGTTGCTTCCAGTGGCATATGGGTTAACAATTCTGATACTGCTGAAGTGCATATGGGAATGAATAGTGACAGAAACAGTGGGAGATAGTAGGAGTCAAGTTTCTTTTACTATTGGAGGGGAGTTTACAGGCAAGAAAAGAAAACAACTTAAAATGAGTCACATAACCTCAAATAGGTCCCTCTCTCCATTGTCACTAGTCATCTCCATCAAGAACAACATAATGGACCCCTTTGTGGGCCACCATAGGACCTTGCCCTCAATGTGGATCAACAATGGTAGAGAATGTTTCATCCTCTGAAGGGAGTTTGGATAATATACTCTACCTACCACCTGAGGAAGATGGGTCCTGAAATTGGTGCAGCTTAGAATGTTCCTACTCATGACCACAGAATTCGAGCTCGGACCTACAGGGATGTAGAGGTTACATAGGCTCCTGTGCTGAATATGGGCCCCAGATCAAATCGATGGGGTTTACAGTCAACAATATCTATATACTTTTCCCATATTTGGGAGCTACTCTTTTCCCTGATCCAGCTTTCTAGCCCTTTTTCCAGCCATGACATCATCTCCCCAGACAATAATTTGGATCCACCTGCATAGCAGATGTCAGGCTTAAGCAAAAACTAGTAAAGTCATGGGTCCCTTGGAATATACATAAAATAGACCTACTAGCAATTTCCAAAATGGAGACCCCAAATCTTCATCTGCAATATTCTAGCCTTTATGTTCATGATTAGTGAACAATTTGTTTGGCTTTATATGTTAACTCTTTTTTCAGCCACCAGGTTCAAGATGCTAACATGATGCCAACTGGACTTCTCTGAGCTGATGACCCCATCAATGTGTTCTAGAGCCCTGCTTCCCCAGAGCTCTGCCCCACTAGGGAAAGAGAGAGACAGGCTGGGAGTATGGATTGACCTGTCAACGCCCATGTTCAGCAGGGAAGCAGTCACAGAAGCCATACTCCCAAAGGGTTAAAAAATGGGAAAGCTATCAGGGGAGGAGATGGGATATGGAGATCTGGTGGTGGGAATTGTGTGGAGTTGTACCCCTCTTGTCAGGATTTCCATTTTATAAATACAAATTAAAAAAAAAAAAAAAAGCAGGAGCCTGAGGGACTTCGGCCTCTCTTTGACCCTGACCTCAACTATGTAAGTCTCTTTTCCTTTGCTTTCTCTCTCTTTCCCAGAGTTAACATGTAAGCAATTTTCAGTCCCGTTTCTTTCTTTTTCTTTACCTCTCTCTCTCTTTCCCTAACATGTTTTGTTTTCAATAAAAGTTTAATTTACCTAAAAATAAATAAATAAATAAAATGAGTCACATGATAATGGAATTTAACTGGAGATACTGGTGCAAACTCATTTTAGTTTGCATGTAGACATTTACATATAGAGCTATTTGTAAAAATACAGATAAACCCAGATTAGTATAAACAGTATTCCAGTAGCAACAAACTCACCTCCTGCCCAGATCTTGGTTTCTATTACAGTTTTCCAATAAAAGCAAACAGAACCGAGACAGGAAATACCTAAGATTTGTCTAAAGCCGTCTTGCAGTACTAGATAGTATGGAAGTAGCCCAAACAAAAACTATCAGTAATGAGTTTATGGCAAAGAGACCCAAGAGCAAGATGAAAGAATCCTCACTGGTCAAAGCTAGAACAATCTGAGCAGTAAAACAAAATAGTACTAAAGTATTGCCTCAAATATAAAATAATTACCTAGAAGTCATCATGAATTTTATTTTAAATAATTTAAATTTTAGATACATCTGTGCAAAAAAATTCCCAAATCATTTCTGTATATACTTATCCCACAAGGAGATGAGCTGCAACGCCTACTGTGCATGGCATCAGCCAAGTGATCACGTCAACATCAACAGACAATAATGGTGTGCAACCTTGATCTAAGTTTAGAATAGCACAAGACGTGGTCTGGGAGGTGGCACAGTGGATAAAGCATCGGACTCTCAAGCATGAGGTCCTGAGTTCAATCCCCACCAGCACAGGTACCAGGGTGATGTCTGGTTCTTTCTTTCTCTCCTCCTATCTTTCTCATAAATAAATAAATAAATTCTTTAAATAAAAAAAGAATAGCACAAACATTAATTCCCCAATAAAGAAATTTAAAAAAGAAAAAAGAAAATATCAGGTTCTGATAAAGTAACATTCCATAAAATTCCATATTTGATCAGCACTCTCAAAATATCCACAATCATCAAAAACAAGAGACATCTAAGGAACTGTTATGATCAAGAAGAGCATACAGAGACATTACAATTAAATGTAACTTGTTAACTGGGTGGGGGGGAACCTGACCAAACATAGGAAGTTAGGCAGACATGAAAGGTGACTGTAGTTAATACTGTTTGTATGCTGGTTCGTTAGCTGCGACAAACATGGTTCTAATGAAAAATAGGGGAAACTGAGCACAGGAGATGTGGACATGCTCTATATTAACTGCAAACTTTCTGTAAATATAAAACTGATGCACAAAAATAAAAGTTTATTTAAAAATATTTCCTCCCTAGGGAAAGATAGAAACAGGCTGTCGGTATGAATCAATCTGCCAACACCCAAGTCCACTGGAGAAGCAATTACAGAAGCCAGGTCTTCCACCTTCTGCACCCCATAAAGAATTTTGGTCCATGACATGTAATTTTGTAAATCAATATTAAATCACTAACAAAATAAAAATAAAGAATTTTAGTCCATACTCCCAGAGGGGTAAATGTTAGAGGAAGATGACCAGAGGGCTCTGAAATCCAATTCCATCAGCACCCAGAAAGAGAAGAGAGGAAAAGAAGAAGAGGAGGAAGAGGAGGAGGAGGAAGAGTGACTCAGAAAGGAAGAGAAGGCAGGACCATAGAAAAGTGGGCAAATATGTATAAATATAGATAGTTACAGAAGTAATAGTCAACCCATATCTGTGACCTTGAGAGAACTAATCAGTTTCCAGTGGAGAGAATGGGGACACAGAACTCTGTAGGTGGGCAAGATGTGGAATTATACCCTTGCTATAATTTTGTAAATCAATATTTATTTATTTTGCCAGAGTACTGCTCAGCTCTGGCTTATGGTAGTGTGGGGGATTGAACCTTGGACTTTGGAGCCTCAGGCATGAGTGTAAATCAATATTAAGTCACTAATAAAACATTTTTAAAAATTCTGGGGACAAGAGAAATGGCTCACCTGGGAGAGCACCCCTGGCACACCATGTGGGACAACTATGGCAGTGAGGAGGGGGCAGTTTCAGTGCGCTGGTCTCTCTTTCTCTCAAAAAATAGACTTGGAACAGAGAAGTCCTGGCAATGTGAAGAAGGAGAAGATAGAAGATGGAGATGAAGATGACAATGGCAAAGAAGATAATGACAATGACCAGTTAGTAGACAACAATGAAGATGAAAATGCCACAGCTACTGCCACCGTATGTTCTGGCTTTACTTGCAAAAATTAGGTATGGAATCCCTCGATTCCTGTTTTTCAGTTAACAGCCCTCTTCAAGACTTAAGGAGTTCCTATCACTACTTATTTCCTTTCACCTGATCACACCTGCAGTCAAATTACCTGCCAGATCTCAGTAGCCATTTAAGTTTGCAATATTTCCTCTAAATCTAATAGAATCTATTAGTATAAAAATATGATAACAAATTTTTCCTTGTGTCAGTCCTTGTGCTTCATGCCATGTGCTCTTAACCCTCTGTGCCACCGCCTGACCGCCCCCCCTCAACAAATCTTTCCTTTTCTTGTCATCTCTGGAACTTCAGTGCTCTCAGCTGGTTTTTTTTTCTCCCAAATATTCAATAGAAAGAATCAAACCAAGGGAGAGAGAGGGAAATTCCTTCAATGTATAAAGAGCAGGGATCAGGAGTCGGGCAGTAGCACATCGGGTTAAGCACAGGTGGTGCAAAACGCAAGGACCCGCCTAAGGATCCCAGTTCTAGCCCCCAGCTTCCAACCTGCAGGGGGGTCGCTTCACAAGTGGTGAAGCAGGTCTGCAGGTGTCTATCTTTCTCTCCTCCTCTCTGTCTTCCCTTCCTCTCTCCATTTCTCTCTGTCCTATCCAACAATGACGACATCAATAATAACTACAACAATAAAACAACAAGGGCAACAAAAGGGAATAAATTTTCTTTAAAATCACTTAAAAAAAAAAAAAAGAGCAGGGATCAAAACTGGGACAGACAAAACAAGTGTACTATCCAAGTGAGAAATTTTTCCAACCCTACATTTATTTTAGAGTTATGGAAATATTCTTGCCACGGCAGAAACTGTCATAGGCACCTCAGCTGGAACATCTTCCCAGAAAAGGCAGCTCCAATAATGCTGGATTTATGCACCCCATCCTTGCTAATTCCACTAAATAGAAGTAGAGTTTACCTTCTTTGCATGAAATTATTTCTTGATTAACTGATTAAGTGATCTTTAAAAGGCAATTGTCATCCTTGGCATATGTTCATAAATGTCACAGATGTTACCAAATCAGTTCTAATCACAGCAGTCTTGAGCCAGCAGGACTGCCTGGGATTATCTACCTGTAGGACAGCACCCTTAGCAAGTCCCTGTTCCAGAGCTAAAAGCTGGGGAGAAAGACAGCATAGAATAAGCATAGCATAACCATAAGCATAGCATAGCATAACCATAAGCGTAGCATAACCATAAGCATAGAATAACCATAGCACAAAGACTCCCCCAGTAGGTTTTACAACCTGAGTTGACTTCTCAGGGAATCTTTCCCTTCCTTTCTCTGAAGCTGGTGTGGAGAAAAGATATACATGCAATAAACTAAGTTAAGTCTGCCAAAAGGCCATCATCATATCTATGAGATGTCTACTAAATGAAGTAGCAACTTTTCTACTGGTCTCAGTATTTTTTTTTATGCAAGAAGTCACCAGGATTATAAAAAGATGCAGCAGAATTTTAAAAGACACAAATTATTATTTTCAAAACAACATTAAGAGTGAATTTGGCCACACCTATTGTAATAAAAAATTAAAAAAAAACTTCAGAGGGCAGTTTGGTGCGAGTTTAAGACAATCAAGGTTTATTACATGACGGTTATTAGGTATGGTACAGAGGCAAATATCGGCTAAGATAAGACTAGGCCAGGCCCATGAATCCATAAGTTAGTTACCAGATTCAGCTACATGTACAATCCTGCAAGGAGCGATCATGGTAGACATCGCAAGCATGCAGGAAAGCAGGGAGCCAGAAGAATAAATCCTGGGAAAAGAAAGAGGCCGATTTCCACCTGGCTTGCAACCACAATTCTCTGTGGGTTTGCCTAAATTCCTACTATGCTGGTAGGCTGACATCAGTCGTATGCTAACTACATTCATCAGCCATATGCTAACCACACCCCAAGCTTGCAAGAAAGCAGATGAAGGAAATGACAATTCATAAACCTGTCATTACTGTTTAGTGAATGAGTGACAGATAGGTGAAGGATTGCAGAAGAACTTTGTCTTGTTAGAATCAAGGGGATCTGTAATCATCTGGTGTCCATGACTAGAAATGTATATGATGGGCTGAAAGGGAATCGATTTGGAAGCCACCAAAGGAAGTCAGGAACTATTCTACTTATCTGAAAGAGAAGTGGAAAAAGGAAGGATACTGGGAAGTAGTAATAGGCATAGGTGTAACTTAGAAAGGAAGTGAAACACCACCTCATCATCTGGGGCCCTAATTAGGGAATCCTTGGATTCCCATATGCATATGATGGGCCTAGACCTCTAAAGAGTCCCTCTCTCCATCATCACAAGGAACAGCATCTTGTGAACCCTCCCAGGACCTTGTCCTCACCATAAAGCAATGATGGTAAGGATAATCCCAGTCTCTGAAGGGAAGCTGGGGGTATCCTGCCCTACCACTCCAAAAAGACTGGTCTTTTTTTAAATTAAATTTTATTTTATTTATTTATTTATTCCCTTTTTGTTGCCCTTGTTGTTTTATTGTTGTAGTTATTATTGTTGTTGTCGTTGTTGGATAGGACAGAGAGAAATGGAGAGAGGAGGGGAAGACAGAGAGGAGGAGAGAAAGATAGACACCTGCAGACCTGCTTCACCGCCTGTGAAGCGACTCTCCTGCAGGTGGGGAGCCGGGGTTCGAACCGGGATCCTTATGCCGGTCCTTGTGCTTTGCGCCACCTGCGCTTAACCCGCTGCGCTACAGCCCAACTCCCCAAGACTGGTCTTAAAATGAGTGCAGCCTGCTATGTTCCTCAGATGTGACCATGAGCTATAAGCTCAGACCAATAGGGACTTAGAGGCTACACAGGCTCTGGTGATATATATATAGGCCCTGGAGCAGGTGGATGGAGGTAAGTAGTTCATTTTAGCCACAGAATCTTTTTTCAAGAACAGGAGCTACTCCCTTCCCTGATCCAACTTTCTAGCCGTTTCTCTACTCTTAACACCATTCTCTCAGACAATATTCTTATCCAACCTCAGGCTAGCTACCAAATTCAAGCAAAACTACGAAATAAAATGTTATGGAGGACAGGCAGGCGGATCTACTGTCCCTGCATTTCAGTAAACCTAGGGGACTAGAAATGAAACCAATCAGGACAAATCTTTTCCATAACTAAATTGAATACACTTGTATTTGGGCATTCTGGATTGGGTGTGGAATGTGGCCACTCCACCCCATCCTTTGTTTTACCTGATTGGTGTACCTTATAACCACCTTGTAACTAACTGCAATGTATCTTATCTAAAACCACCCAGTAACCAATTAAGCACCCAGCCATGCCCAGCTGAAAGAGTATACAAGTGGCTTTCTAAATCTGGCAGTGATCTGGTGTGGCTAGGATCAGGAGTCTGCTAGATTTCACCGGTGTAATAAAGTATCTCCCTGTACTCCGTGCAGTTTTGGCTAAAGTATCTCCCTGTCCTCCACGCAGTTTTGGCCTCAGACTTGTTCTTCTGATCTGCTACACCTTGAGCTGTAACACCTGAAGCTGTATCTCTCAGAGCTGCAGATATATTTTTTCCATAACACTACCATAGTTGTGTGCCCCTAGGAACAAGCCTAAAATGGATTTCCTAGCTTTTTTCTACCCTAAAATCCCTAATCTCATCCACTCTAATCCTACTTTCTGGTTCCTGTTCATTAACCATCTTTTTTTTTTTTTTTCATTAACCATCTTGTCTCAACTTGGGTCATGCCACCTTCCAGACACCAGACTGCAGATGCTACCATGACTCCATCCCGACTTCCCTGGGCAGATGATCTCAACAATGTGTCCTGGACCCTTGCATCTCCAGAGCTCTGGTCCACTAGGGAAAGACAGAAACAGGCTGGGGGTATGGATCGACCTGTCAGTGGCCATGCTCAGTGGAGAAGCAGCTACAGAAGCCAGACTCCTACCTTGTGCTCTCCAAAAATAACCCTGATCCATACTCCCAGCAGGGGAGAAGTGATAGGAGGAAGACGATAAGAGGGCTCTGAACTCCAGCTCCATCAGCACCCAGAGAGAAAAGGGAAAGGAGGGAGACATATGGAGGTAGTAATGGTGTCATGAGTGGCTTGGAGGGGAAGAAAGAGAGGATTGGATCAGGAAAAAAAGGGGGCCAATTATGTATAAATGTAGACAGATACTTGTAGAGATGATGATTGGCCCATGTCTACAACCTTAGGGGAACTGTGGTGGATTGCAGTAGGGAGAGTGAAGATTCAGAACTCTGGTGGTGGGAATGGTGAGGTTTCAAACTCCCTGTCAACATATAAGTCTGTAATACAAAAATAAATAGAATAAAGAAAGTGAAATATGATGGCAGAGAAAGACCTAGTGGGGGTTGAGTTGTTATGTGGAAAACTGAGAAATGTTACACATGTACAAAATACTGTATTTTACTGTCAACTGTAAATCATTAATCCCCTAATAAAGGGGGGGAAATAATAAATCAGGGGCTAGGTGGTGGCACACCAGTTAAGTTCACATGCTACCATGCTCAAGAACCTGGGTTCGGGAGTCGGGCAGTAGCGCAGGTGGTAAAGTGCATGTGGTGCAAAGCGCAAGGACAGACTTAAGGATCCCGGTTCAAGCCCCAGGCTCCCCACCTGCAGGGGAGTCCCTTCACAGGGGGTGAAGCAGGTCTGCAGTGTCTATCTTTCGCTCCCCCTCTCTGTCTTCCCCTCCTCTCTCCATTTCTCTCTGTCCTATCTAACAATGACGACATCAATACCAACAACAATAATAACTACAACAACAATAATAAAAAAAAAAAAAAGCAACAAGGGCAACAAAAGGGAAAATAAAAAAGAAAGAAAGAAAGAAAGAACCTGGGTTCAAAACCTTGATCCCCACCTGAATGGGGAAAGCTTCATGAGTAGTGAAGTAGTACTGCAGCTACCTCTCTTTCTCTCCCCCCTTCTTAATCTATACCCCTATATCATTCTGTTTCTAGTCAATAAAAAAAAGGAAGGAAAGTAGGAACATGTAAGATGAATAAAAATGGGTAAAAAAATACATAGATAAGTAGATAGCTAGCTAGATATAGGTATAAAGGCAACCCATATCTGTGACCTGGGGAGAACTATTACAGTTTCTGGAGGGAGGTGGGAAACAGAATTCTGGTGGTGGGAACAATGTGGAATTATACCTCTATTATCTTATAATTCTGTAAATCACTAATCAATATTAAATCACTAATAAAAACTACTATAGCCATGCCTCCTCTTCCCTCTGCCAAAAAATAAATAAATAAATAAATATTTTTAAAAAGAGAAAAGAAATGTGTATGATGGGATCTCCAGGGACCTTCTGAATTCATATTTTAAGGTCCCTGTCAACTGTGGCTGCAATATAGCACTTGTGCTGAATTCTTCCTCTGTACTAAGCAGTTATCTGCATGAATGCCTTTTTGTGTGAACAGCAAGCATTCAAATCTCAGATCCCTGGTAATTCTTACAGCCTCTTGATGCTGGGATACACTTGACATACAGACAGTCCAGCCTGACTGCAATAGACCTAGTCTGGTTTGAATGGAAAAGTTGATAAAACTGGGGGGAGGGGAGGAGGGGCAAAAAAAGAAAGAGAGAAAGGGAGAAAGAAAGAAAGAAAGAAAGAAAGAAAGAAAGAAAGGAAGAAAGAAAGAGAAGATGATAAAACTGGCATTAACCAGAATGTGATAAAGTGGTCCTAGTTGTTTTTGTATTAGAATAAACTGAAAGGATGCTGGGTAATTTCTCTTTCCCTAAATGCACTAAGATCTTCCCTTCTTAGATTTTAATCTATCCTTTTCTTTAAGCTTCTCTCTTAAACATCTGCTTCATGGTTGCGTACTTTCTTGCTTTCTTTTACTTCTCAAGTACTGACCACCAGAGCTGTTTAAAACCTAAGATTGTAAGGAAATCAGGCCAGTGGAATGTGAAGGAAATAGGACTCCACCAATGCAATTTCTGCCCAAATGTTCGGATAGTACACTGTTTAATTATTAAAACCACCAACAAACAGAATTATCTGGTATTGAAACAATAAAACCCAAGGGAGGTTGCTGAAATTAAAAGGAAAATATCTCTTTTTTTTTTCTAGAAATTTTAGGCTTTATTCAAGAAAAGTGAAAACACACATACCAAACAGACATGTGATCCATGAGAGAGAGAGAGAGAGAGAGAGAGAGACGCTTACATGCCAAAGCCTGGCCAGGCCAATAAAGAGCTCTCTTCTTTTTAACTAGGAGGCATTTTCATTTATTTGGGTGAGCTTTTTCTTTCTGAAGGATCCATGCTCAGATAATTCTTTCTTTTTATTTTAACTGGAGTACTGCTCAGCTCTGGTTTATGATGCTGGGGATTTAACCTGGAACCTTTGGTGCTTCAGACATGAAAATCTTTTTCCACAAAGCGCAAGGACCAGTGTAAGGATCCTGGTTCAAGCCCCTGGCTCCCCACCTGCAGGGGAGTCGCTTCACAAGCGGCGAAGCAGGTCTGCAGGTGTCTATCTTTCTCTCCCCCTCTGTCTTCTCCTCTCTCCATTTCTCTCTGTCCTATCTAACAACGACGACATCAATAACAACAATAATTACAACAATAAAAAAAAACAAGGGCAACAAAAGGGAAAATATATTTTAAAAAATCTTTTTCCACAACCATTTTGTTATATCCTCAGCCTAATGTATATATTTATTTTCAGTCCACCACAATCTCCTGTAGCATACAGCTCAACCTTTTACAAGAAGACTCTACTGGCCAATTAAAAATACCACCTTGCTCCAACATATGGTCTTACAGCTCCCAAAATCTATTCCAGAGTGGTGATCTGAGGCTAGTGAAATTCCAGATACCAGGGGGCCCTTTCTACAGTCTTTGTCTCTACTGCCAAGTCATTCATGCCCTCACTCTAAGGTCTAATGCAATCAAGGCCAGATTCTCCAGGTGAAAGACCACAGCTCAAAGCAATCTGAGCTGTAGTATCCAGTACCAGAGTAGACTGGCCTAGGGACCAGATGGTGGCACACCTGGTTGAGCGCACATGTTACAATGTGCAAGGATCCAGGCTCAAGCTCCCAGTCCCCACCTGGAGGGGAAAAGCTTTGTGAGTGATAAAGCAGGTCTGCAGATTTCTCTCTGTCTCTCTTCCTCTCTAACACTCCCTTTCCTCTTGATTTCTAGCTGTAACTATCCAATAAATAAATAAACAAAGATAATAAAAACTTTCATTACCCCGTTTCTTCCTCAGAATGACCATGTGAAATAGATAGTCCTCATCACTCTGAACATTGTCATCAAGCCATCGTGACAACATGGTTAGGACAACCAGAGTTTATCCTCTGTCATAATAAATAAATAAATAAATAAATAAAGGGTGTTTTTTTTTAAGAAAATAGAATAAAAACATGTCAGTTTACGGCTCAGCTGATATTTTGTCAGCTTTCATATAAAAGCTTACCATGTAGAGGATCAGATCAGGTTCTGAGATCAAATCCTGGCTCCAACACTTACTAGCAAGATTACACTGGGCAAGTTGTGTCTGTTTTCTCACCTGTGAACTGGGGCTGATTACAACCCTAGCAAGATTACACTGGGCAAGTTGTGTCTGTTTTCTCACCTGTGAACTGGGGCTGATTACAACCCTAACTCAGCACTATTGCAAAAATTAAACACACTACTGCATGTAAACTTCTTGGCTCCAGCCTTAGTACACAGTGACTGTTCAACTGTTTATTATGATTTATTATTGTTTAAATTAACAATAAACACTAATAGTCACCTAAGATCTAAATAGTTTCTTTAAAAAATTATTTTACAGAGAAAAGAAAATATTGATAAATGCAAAGTGTAAGGTGGTTGGAAACCAGGTAAAAAAATGTCCACTTAGGTCGGTTGGTGGCACACCTGGTTGAGTGCATGTATTACAACATGCAAGCATCCAGGTTCGAGCCCCTGGTCTCCACCTGCAGGAGGAAAGCTTTGTGAGTGGTGAAGTAGTGCTGCAGCTGTCTCTCTGTCTCTCTCCCTCTCTATCACCCTCTTGATTTCTGGCTGTCTCTATCCAGTAATTAAAAAGATAATAAAAAAATTAAAGAAAAAGAAATGTCCACTTTATAATTTGGAAAAAATATCTGGAATAAATACAGACTATCCCTTAACATGTACCATACAGCTCTCAGAAGGCACTGTGGTTAGCAAGTCTATATTTAAGAATTCACTCTGACACACAGAAAACGGCTTCTTGTTTGTGACATGCAAAATAGAAGATCAAGAATACAAGTTTTCTCACTTCATGCCTTCATTTCTGAATTTATTTATTTCCTTATATACTTTGGGTATAGACAGAGAGAAACTGAGAGGGGAGGGGAGAGAGGGAGAGACGAAGAAAGACACCTGCAGCACTGCCTCCCCCTGCAAATGGGGACCTGAGGCTTGAACTCACGTCCTTAAGCACTGTAATGTGTGTACTCCAACCATGTGTGCCACTGCCAGCCCCCATATGATTGTTATTTCTTTTTTTTAAATTTTTTATTTATAAAAAAGAAACATTGACAAAACCATAGGATAAGAGGGGTACAGATTCGCACAATTCCCACCACCAGACCTCCATATACCATCCCCTCCACTGATACCTTTCCTATTCTTTTTAAAAATTTTTTATATTAATTTTATTCATTCCCTTTTGTTGTCCTTGTTGTTTCACTGTTGTGGTTATTACTAATGTCATTGTTGTTGGATAGGACACAGAGAAATGGAGAGAGGAGGGGAAGACAGAGAGGGGGAGAGAAAGATAGACACCTGCAGACCTGCTTCACTGCCTGTGAAGCGACTCCCCTGCAGGTGGGGAGCCAGGGGCCCGAACCGGGATCCCTATGCCGGTCCTTGCACTTTGCTCCATGTGTGCTTAAAGCTTTCCTATTCTTTAACTCTCTGGGAGTATGGACCCAATATCATTGTGGGATGCAGAAGGTTGAGGGTCTGGCTTCTGTAATTGCTTCCCCACTGAACATGGGCATTAACAGGTCTATCCATACTCCCAGCCTGTCTCTCTCTTTCTCTAGTGGGGAAAACAGTGGGAGTTAGAGAAGTAAGGGGGTCGATCAAGAATTCCACCCTCTCTCTGCTATCTCCTACTTTTCACCTTGTTAAGTTGAAGACTTAGGAATGGGCTCTGGAAATTATTGTTGTCTTATCCCAATTGTTGAAGTTCAAAGAGTAAAGGAAATTATAAACAGACCAAATTCAAAAGAAAAATGTTAATCTACTGAATCCAGATCTCCTCTCTGGAGATGGTTAATTCCCTGAGTGCACTGCACGGGAAGGAAGGGAGGAGCAGGAGACAGTATTTTAACATACTCCTCTAAATGCCAAAGACATCAACACTTTCTCTTCCTTAGAGATTCCTAACACCTCCCTCTGGAGCCTTCCCAACTCCCCAAACGAGCTGCAAGCACTAGCATTTTTCTATCATTCAGAAGCCTGAATGCATGACTGAGGACTTAGCAGGTGTGAGGTAATTCACAAGTCACAGACAACCACATAGGACTTCGCAAAAAGCAGTGGTTATGCAAAAGGTTTTCATGCCTGATGCTCTTAAGGTTCCAGGTTCAATTTCTAGCCATAGCAGAGCAGTGTTCTGGTACAAAGTCAAAATAAATAAAATAAAGTGAGGCAAAGACAACCACACAAATTAACTAACACACACATTAGAACTGTGTTTTTACTCCACAGATATTGAAAATGGGCTTTTTCAAAAACTATGATGTATGTGCAAGATTTGCTTCCCAGACCTCTGTAGTAGAACGTGGAACTGAGCTACCCATCAATGGAAGTCAGTTAAAGGAAGGAGGTGTATCTACTCACTAAAGCCAGAAGTTCTCTTAAAGGAACCTCCAAAAGTGTTAATAGCTGTTGCCTGAGCAATTTTTGTTTCTCTCTCAACTGTAGGACTGTTCTCTTTATAATTAGAATACAAAAATCTAATAAATACTGTGCATAAAAGTGGGAGGGGTGAAGGCCATTTCCAAACTTCACTTCTCCTCGAACCCCTTTTGAAGAATTGCAGCATATCCTTAGCAGAACAGTAAAACACATGAGACAAACTAATAAATCGGTCTGCGTCCCAGAAAGAAAGAAAGAAAAAAAATCAGGACATAGAGTGATGATGAGGTAATGGCCTTTCTGTCTTGATAAATCCACCTGTTTCCTGCCCATACTTGAAGACTATGAGTAAGATCGCTCATTTGAAAACAAAAATAAAGACACACCTTTATAAAGTGGGGTTGGGGGGACTTAAACTCTGAAGAAGAAAGGAGAGTAAATATACAAGATCCCCAAGACTATGCTGCAGGTGAAGATGATCACTGGGCTGGAAAGCGATTGGAAAAATTCTTTGCTCCCCCCAACGCCTGAGACGTGCTCACCTGTTCATTCCAACGATGCAGCTGGCTATAGCGCACCTTGCAGAAGAGAAATCCGTCCAGGTACACGGAGTACAGCTGCCAACACAGGAGCACCCCGCCCCGGGTTAGCAAAGCGAGCCCGGAGCCGTCCCGTCTCTGCCTCCTCCTGCCGACCCCCAGCCCCCCAGCCCCCCAGCCCCCCAGCCCCCCAGCCCCCCAGCCCCTTGAGCACCACGAAGCGGCCTCCCAGCGCGTCGGGCTGGTGCTGGGACCGCGGGATGCAGAAGTGCATCTTCATGGCTCTGCCCGCCGCGACCCGCGCTCGCAACCCGCCTCCAGGGCAACCAACTCGCCTCCTGCCCTGCTCCCGGGAGCGCGGCCCTTGACTCTGAGTCGCAACGTGGGAGCCGCTGGATTAGCACCCCCTCCCCGCCCTGGGCGCCCACAGGTGGGGCAGGAGGCGGAGTCGGGCCGCCCCAGGTCTCCGCCCCAGGTCCCCGTTTCGCGGGTGGCTCCAGCCCAGGAGCCCGCAGGGGGAGGAGTGACTAGCGAGCGCTGCAAGTGGGGTTCCCCTGGCCCTGAGGAGCCGGTTAGAGCGACAGCCCAGAGAGCTCCTGAGCCTTCTGGGGGACTGAAGGAGGGGCGCAGGTTTCTAATTCTGGAGAGAAGACCAGGTTTTGCATCAGCTGTTCCTAGCCATACAATAATCTTTGCTTCTTCTGTATCGATTTAGCACAGGTGCTAAATGATCAAGTCACCACCTACTCCTCACCTCGCCCGAATACCCCAGCAACATGAAGAGAAGGAGAGAGAGAGAGAGAGAGAGAGACTGGGGACATTGGTGGCTCACAGTCCACTTCATGGCCGAGTTTTCTTCTCAGTGGCTTGTAGGATGTCCAGTTTGGGTCTAGATGGAGAGAGAAAGAGATAGAGAGAGAAAGAGGGAGAGGAGAGAAGGAGAAAGAGGGAGAGAGAGGGAGAAAGGGAGAGAGGGAGAGGGAGAGAGAACATGTTTAGATTCACACTCAAATAGGATTGGAGAAAAAGAAGCTGTCCTTCCTGCAGGTACTGCTTCAATGCAGTGTGAATTTCGACTTTACAAAAATATGAGCATCTAGCTATTTCCGATGACTAACGTAACTGGAAGATTGGATTCATTTTGTGTAGCAATAAAAGTATGGCACAAAATTTGTAACCTTGCTCATTTTATTTTATTTTTATTTGTTTTTTATAAGTGATTTTTAAAATACTTTTTTAACTTTCAAAAGCATTTTAATTTCTCTTTTTATTTATTTTTCTCTTTTATATTTTTATATTAGAGAATTACATGTCGACAGGGGGTTTGAATCCACACCATTCCCACTGCCAGAGTTCTGAATCTTCACTGTCCCCACTGCAATCTACCACAGTTCCCCTAAAGTTTTAGACATGGGCCAACCAACTATCATCTCTACAACTATCTGCCCACATTTATACATAGTTGCCCCTTCTTTTTCACATTCAAACTTCTCTTTCTCTCTAAGCCACTCATGACATCATAGCTACCTCCATATGTCCCTCTCCTTTTCCTTCTCTCTCTCTGGGTGCTGATGGAACTGGAGTGCAGAGCCCTCTTATGTTCATTCTGTCACTTCTCCCCCGCTGGGAGTATGGATGAAGGTTGTTTATGGGGAGTAGAAGGGAGGAGTTCTGGCTTCTGTAATTGCTTCTCCGTCAATCATGGACATTGACAGGTCGATCCATAACCCCAGCCTGTTTCTATCTTTCCCTAGTGGACCAGAGCTCTGGAGATGCAAGGGTCCAGGACACATTGTTGAGGTCATCTGCCCAGAAAAGTCGGAATGGAGTCATGGTAGCATCTGCAGCCTGGTGTCTGGAGGGTGGCATGGCCCAAGTTGAGACAAGATGGTTAATGAACAGGAACCAGAAAGTAGGATCAGAGCAGATGAGATTAGGGATTTTAGGGTAGAATAAAGCTAGGAAATCCATTTTAGGCATGTTCCTAGGAGCATACAACTATAGTAGTTTTGCTTGAATTTGGTAGCTAGTCTGAGGCTGGATGAGAATACTGTCTGAGAGAATGGTGTCAGAGTAGAGAAAAGGGCTAGAAAGTTGGAGTAAGGCAGGGAGTATCTCCCATTCTGATTTAAAAAAAAAAAATCTATGGCTGAAATTAACTATTTACCTCCATCCACCTGTTCCAGGGCCCATATGTAAATGCATATTTATATTTAGTGCCAGAGCCTTTGTGACCTCTAAGTCCCTATTGGTCTGAGCTCATAGCTCATGGTGACATCTGAGGAACATTGCAGGCTGTATTCATTTCAGGAACAGTTTTTTTCAAGTGGCAGGGCAGGATACCCCCAGCCTCCCTTCAGAGACTGGGATTATCCCTACTGTCATTGCTTTATGGTAGAGCCAAGGTCTTGAGAGGGCCCACAAGATGCTGTTCCTTACAGAAGCCACCAGAGGTAGTGGAGAGAGGGACCCTTTAGAGGTCTAGGCCCATCATATGTGTATGGGAATCCAAGGATTCCCTAACTAGGATGATCAGAACTTCTTACAGGAATGAATTAATTTAATTTCTATGATAGCTTCCTGAAATAAATATTGATATTACTCTCCTATACACATGGGAAGTCTGAGGCATAGAGCAGTTAAAACAATTACTTCAATTTGCAAATTCTCTAACTGGTGGAGCTGGGATATGAAATAGGCAGTCTGTGTCTACAGAACTCCCTCCATAAAACTGCTTTTTTTGTTGTTGTTGACATTTTATTTCTGTTTTTTTTTTATTTCTTTATTGGGGAATTAATGTTTTACATTCAACAGTAAATTCAATAGTTTGTACATGCATAACATTCCCCAGTTTCCCATATAACAATACAACCCCCACTAGGTCCTCTGTCATCCTTCTTGGACCTGTATTCTCCCCACCCACCCACCCCCACCCCAGAGTCTTTTACTTTGGTGCAATACACCAATTCCATTTCAGATTCTACTTGTGGGTTTTTTTTTCTTTCCTTCTGATCTTGTTTTTCAACTTCTGCCTGAGAGTGAGATCATCCCATATTCATCCTTCTGTTTCTGACTTATTTCACTTAACATGAATTTTTCAAGGTCCATTCAAGATGGGCTGAAAACTGTGAAGTCACCATGTTTTACAGCTGAGTAGTATTCCATTATGTATATATAACACAACTTGCTCAGCCACTCATCTGTTGTTGGACACCTGGGTTGCTTCCAGGTTTTGGCTATTACAAATTGTGCTGCTAAGAACATATGTGTACACAGATCTTTTTGGATGGATGTGTTGGGTTCCTTAGGATATATCCCCAGGAGAGGAATTGCAGGATCATAGGGTAGGTCCATTTCTAGCCTTCTGAGAGTTCTCCAGACTGTTCTCCACAGAGGTTGGACCAATTGACATTCCCACCAGCAGTGTAGGAGGGTTCCTTTGACCCCACACCCTCTCCAGCATTTGCTGCTGTTACCTTTTCATTGTCTTTCATAGTAGAACACTAGAAACTTCACAGGACTTGGGTGAGTGACAGCAGTGGTGTGCAGACCCCTCTCACCTGGAGGGAGAGACTGTGCACCAAGTGTCAACCACTGGCATGAGAATCACGACTTTTTCAACAGAAAGGTGAAAGAAAGCATGTGAGAAGGCAGATGCTAAGACTTTGGTTAAGAAAATGCACAACTTAGGACATAATACTTAACATATGAACCATTACCTCAAAATTAGAAAAAAGCCCAACTCAGAGTGGGTAGTGCATAAATGAGACCTCAGCTTCCAACTCTTGTCTACTTACTTTGCTTATGGTATACATTCAAGAGACATAGTATATATATTTTTTTAATTTTTTATTTATAGAAAGGAAAGATTGACTAAACCATAGAAAAAGAGGGGTACAACTGCACACAATTCCCAACACCCACACTCTGTATCCCATCCCCGCCCCTGAGAGCTTTCCTATTCTTTAACCCCCTCTGGGAGTGTGATTTCAAGGACATGGTGGGATGCAGAAGGTGGAAAGTCTAGCTTCTGTAATTACTTCCCCGGTTAACTAGGGTGTTGACAGGTCGATCCATGAGTCTGAGTATTTCACATGACTGAGAGGCCAGAGCCCTGCTCTGCTCCTTGTGGCTCTGGGCAGCAACATAACAGGGCAGGCTGAATGGACTCTGGTTCCCACAGACCTCAGGAGCAAGCTAGGGTGTCCTGGCATTGCGCATTTGGAATCAGCCAATAGTAACACAGCTGCCTTGGGTCAGGGCAGGTCTAAGGAAATGAGAAGGGATTGGAACATCAGAGTGACAGGCAGGTGATGTGGCCAGTGGGGAGTTGCAGCGGGTAAAATCTGTTATCAGACCCAACTGTCATTTCTGGAAGGATAGCAAAAGCCCAGAGCAGGAGGAGAGCTGAGCTCCACTGATCATCCGTTCACTCCCCATCATGGGATCAACCCCATCTCCTCTAGGATGCCTGCATGCAGTTGTGCCACCCAGCTCAGAGACCTAACTCCTACCTTCTAACTGCCATCCCTACACCCCCGATTTGCTCTGTTTCCATGGATCTAGAAGCCCTTTTTTCTCTTTCAGGATTCCCAGTCAATCTCCTTGGCCCAAATCAAGGATCTAAGCACGTGAGTTTGGCTCCAAGGACTGGGGTTCCAACTCTATCCAACACCTTCACTTCTCTCCTGGATCCAGAAACCATGCAGTTCCCTGAAAGGACAGTGGATGTGGGAGTGTGGGAAGGGAGGAGCTCCAACCCTTCCGGGGGAACCCCCAGAAGCCAGAAATGACTTGATTAGTCATCATTTGATGTCTGTATATCATCATGCCCTTGGAGACAGGACAGAGACAGAGTGAAGTGTCATGGAGGCCAGGAACCTGCTGACCTGGGTGTTCCCTCCCCACTGTAATCACTGTCTTGTGACCAGGTGACCAGTGGACAAGCTACCATTGTGGCCTGTTAACTCTGTACCCCAGGTGAAGGGAGTCAGTCCTGGCCATGTCTCCCCCCAGCCTCCCTGCCTCCAACCAGGACTTCTTCATGGACTCCTAGGTGATGATGCTGAGTCATCACATGGACAGCACCTTCAGGAGGTTGGGGGTGAAGCCTCGGACAGACCCCTCCAGCTCTCTTATCCCGGGATTCTTCTGAAGACACCCCTCACACTGGGGATCAAGTTGTCAATGGTGTCTGCTCAACAGGCAGCTCTGGACTCAGCCCAAGAAGGACTCAGACTCTTGGAGGAGATGGCATGTTTAGGGGTGGTGGAGAGGGTGTGGATAGGCCTGGGAGAGGGCTCATGAAATGGTACTTGGAAACCTTTAAGAAGACAGTGTTCTTTGGGGGCCAGAGCTATAGCTGAACAGTCAGTGTACCTTCCTTGCATGGGAGAGGTGACAATCTGTGGTGCACCATATTTGTCAGGGCATGGCACCAGGAAAATGATTTCTTAGGGCACAGTGTGATTGAGAAGACTTTGGATATGTGTTTAAGGGGTGGGGCTTGGTGAGAGAACACAGCAAACTTTATAGCATATTCCAGTGCTATTTTGACTACATTCATTCCATTGCCTCTCCAGTGCAAGCACAGCCCATCTTGGACCAGGCTCTGCAGGCCACCTTGGAGCTTCAGACATGTTTCTTGGAGGAGTACACCTGGGGTGGGGGGATCCATAGGGCAGCATTAGGGCCAGCAGTTTCTAGGGACAGTCAGGGGGGCTGGAATGGCCATTCCTCTTTTAAGCAAGAGGCAGAAGGAAAGATAACACAGACCAGTGCCTTTCATACTGTTAGAGCATGGTCAGTGCCCTGTCCTAGTGGGCAGGCCCACTGTCCAAGTGAGCTACTTTGCCAGCCAGTCCTGACTCATGTAACTTCTACAGTTTTGTCTGTTTGTTTTCTATTACAGAATTACATGTGGCAGGGCATGGCAGGAGGAACCATATTTCTTAGGGCACAGTGTGATTGAGAAGACTTTGGATATGTGTTTAGGGGTGTCTAGGGGGCTGTGTTTGCCGATGTCTTCATGGAAAGTGAAGATTGTGCTGATGAACCCATGGGGGGACCACCAGGGGTCAGCTGGCCTTGGTTCTTATGAGGGTAAGAGGGTAACTGGCCATCTAGCAGGGGTGGCCTGTTGGGTCACAGGCGTGAGGTTGACTAGCCCAGGTGGGTCCTCATGTCCAAGCCTGATTTCACCCAGATGTTATGAGCAGCTGTGGGAGAAGGTGGCTGATCCAGGAAGGTGGTCTTAGGGGCCCAGAATCCTGCAGCCTAGGTCCTCAGCTTCAGGGACCCCGAGTCTACTGATGGCCAGCTCTGTGAGGGCACAGGGCTTAATGCCCAACACAATGGGCAGACGCCTGAAGTCAAAGGCCCAGGCCAGCTCACTCTTCCAGATCTTCTGGGGACAGTTTCCCAGCTCTGAGTACTGGCCAGTGAGGCTCAGTATCAGCTAAGTCTTCAGCACCTGGTCAAGGACTGGGAGGAGGCAGCTCAGCGGATCCTCTTGCCCAGCTGTAGGAGGGTAGGGGAGGCACAGAGGTGGAGGCCAGGACTTGCAGGTGTGAGGTCCTGAGTGCCCTCCCCAGCACTGCATGAACCAGAGTGATTGCTTTTCTCTCCTTGGCTCTCAGTGGCTGTCAGGAGAGCCAGGAGAAGGGGGATCAGAGCACAGCAGAGGAGGGCTTTTAGGGTGTGACAAAGCCTAGCTCTCTACATAAGTGACAGTGTCATTGTGACACAGCTTACTGTCTACAGTATTTGAAGAAACCCACCCAGTGTGCAGAAACCTAAAGAGTGAGCTCTCATGTCAGTGATGGGCTTCAGTATCTAATGACTGTGTCCCTCTCCAGGGATCATTATGGATATGTGGACTTGTGTCAGTTCATGGTGATCACACACACACACACACACACACACACACACACACACACACACACACACACCCTACCCTCTTCAGAAGACTCACATTTGTGAAAATGCATGTCTATGTTCATAGCAGAGGAAGCACTTTGTATATGGAGAGAAAATTGTGGGAACTTTCTTATGTTCAAGTTTTCTCTAATACAAGAATGACTTTATGAAATAAAGTCCTTTCAAAAGATTATGTGTATAGTTTTTTAATGTTGTAACAATTGTTTATAATATGAGAAGACTACAGAGACATAGTTCTAACTCTGCAATCAGCTCCCCAAGTCTGTGCCCACCCTTCAGGATAACTAAGCTGGAAATCATAAGTTCTTCACTTTTCTTAATGGTTTTGTCTTTTTTTAAAAAAAAATTAGTGTCTCAATTTTTTATAATGCATCTATGACTTAAGCCATCCTTTTATTATCATCAGAGAAATGGAGATCATTCCTAAGATAACAATTATAACAGTAAGAGTCCTTGAAAATACACACACACACACACAAACACACACACACTGAAAGTACTTGACACACACACTGAAAGACAGTACTTGACACAAAGTCCCCCATTTTTAAAAAACTGAACTGCGAGGTAGGAGGCATCTCATTGGTGATGCCATGTCTGAGTCACCTGTGATTCAGATTCAAACTCATGACCTGCCAACAGCTAGAGCTAAAAAATGCTCTGGTGAAAAGAAAAAAGAAACCAGGAAAATATTGTGGGGGCAGAGCTCGAGGCCCACTGTATAAAGGACACCACTCAACTGTTTCCTGGACTCCAGTTTTCTTCATTGAGTTAGAGGAAAAAGCCAGTGAAGGGGCTTTGAGACCCCATAGCAGTGCTCCCCTGCTGCCTTCCATGCTGCTCCATTGTTGTTCAGGGCTTCACACATGGTAAAGCAAATGCCCCACTGGGTGAGCTGTCCTCCTGCCCTGAGCCCAGCCCTGAGTCCTTTGAAGAATACTAACAGAGATACACTTTTAGATGAAGTGGAGCCTGGGTACCTGTGGGTCACTCTGAAACTCCCTGGTAAGGAGCAGCACGGTAGGCGCAAAGCTGACGTGAGTGCTTATTCTGGTGCCTCAGGCCCTTCGTCACATTTCATCGCAGTTTTTAAAACTTTATTTTTGTTAGACAGAAATAATGGAGAGATAGACAGAGGACACAAAAACACCTCTACCATGCCTCACTGCTCCTGAAGCTTCCCCCCACAGAAGGGACTAGTGGCTTGAATCTAGGTCCTTGTGCAGGGTGACATGTGCTCACATTGTGCTCCTCCCAGTCCAATTTGTCTTATATTGTACTTACCAGAGCATGGCTCAGCTTGGGCTGATTGTGCGGCCAGGGACTGGACCTGTGACCATCATGTGCTGAATTTGTTTTCTTTTTCTCTTTCTTTTTTTTTTTTTTTTACTTAGGAATCAAGATGTTCTAAGTAAAGGGTAAGGTTCCAAAGCAATCTCACCAGCAAAGTTCTGTGTTCTCACCCCTTCCCAAAGAGTATCAACATAAGTTTTCCCAAATCTCAGTGTGCTTGCTTTTTAATTTCACCCACTCAGTTCCCTGATTACAAGTGTATCAGTTCTCTAGACTCCATATATGAGTGACACTATCCCATAGTTGTCCTTCACATCTTGGCTTATTCTGCTAAGCACAGTCACACCCAGTTCCATCTGTTTCCTCCCAGAGCACACAGAATCATCTCTTCTGATTGCTGAGTAGCATCAGGGGACTATATCGGCCCTAGCTTCTTTAGCCAGGCATCTCTGGTGGGCACGCAGACTCACTCGACAGTCTGGCCAGGGAGAACAGGCTGCTCTGAACATGGGGGCACATTGGTCTGTTTGGAAAACTGTGTGTGGGAGTTCTTTTGGTGTGAATGATCAAGTGAGGTCTTTCTAGATCACATGGAAATTTTATAATTCCTGGTGTAAGATCTCTCCATAATAGCTCCCAAAGCAGCTGGACCACTTTGAATTCCCACCAGCAGTGTAACAGCGTCCCTTTCTCTCCACCTGTCACAAGCTATGTTGCTAAATTCAGCTGAGTTTGATTGTTTAAAGTGTGTAGGAGAGAGCACCACTGTGTTCTTGAGCTGGCAATATGGAAGTCAGGGCCTAACGTTCCCACCAGGCCTCTAGCCTTGGCACCATGTCATGGGTGACTCCCTCCACCTGGACTTTGGTGTTTTAGTGCCTCCTTGAGCGTGAGATCTTTTTAAAATACTCATTAAAAACGTACACAACAGGATGCTAAGTGTTTTCACCGATTTATTTGTTGTGTCCCTGGAGGTGCTGAGGTGGGTGAGGCACAGCCCTGGCCTGTGTCCCTGGCATGTGACCCAGCCTCCCTGCCTAGATGCCCAGGGCTTTCTTCATAGCCTCATAGGTGACATAACTGAGGCCACCGGCAGGCAGCACCTTCAGGAGACTGGGGCTGAGCCCTCGGTAGAAACCCCTCCAACCCTGCTGTGCCAGGATGCTCCCTATGATGGCCCTCATGCTGGGGGCTGAGCCCTGGATGCTGTCTGCAGAGACACAAGCTCAGGACTCAGCCAGAGAGGACTTGAGGGTGGGCAAGCTTGGGTGAGCGAGTGGGGAGGGCAGGCTCCACGCCACGTGGAAGCCATTAAGAGGGAAAGGGATTGGAACCAGAGTTTTTGCTCACTAGGTAGGGTACCGGCCTTTCTAGGAGCCCAGGCTCCAATCCAGGCACCCTATGGGGATGTCACAGCACCAAGGGACGCTCCTGTTGGAGCCAGGTCTGAACTAGGAAAGGTCTGGAATTGTGTTGAGGAGGAGAGTCGTGGGGGCTAGGTTTGGAGATGGAATTTTGGGAAAGGAGCTAGTTCTGAGAGGGTTCAACTGGTGCCTGACCAGAGGCCAGACTGACCTTGGGCCTGCATCCTGGTTCTAATGAGGGTAAAGGGGTAGCTAGCAATCTGCCCACAGGTGGTGGATAGGGTGAAGGACGCTAGGTTGACCAGGCCCCCCGGCTCTTCTGTGTCCTTGCCCGGCTTCCTCCACACACGCTGGATCAGCTGCAAGAGAAGAGCAGAGAGGCAGGAAGGAGGTCATCAGGGCCCAGCCTCCTGCAGCCCTGGCCCCACCTGCAGGGACCCATCCCATACCTCGTACACCGCCAGCTCGGTGATGGCATAGGGGACTATGCCAATCATGTTGGGCAGGTAGCCACGGTAGAAGGCCTGGGTCCCCTCGTGCCTCCAGATCTTGCGGGCACAGTCCCCTAGCCCTGTGTACTGGCCGGTCCGTCCCAGGGTGAGCCGGGTCTTCAGCACCTGGACAGGGAGCAGAAGGGAGGCTCCTTGCATCCTCTCCCCCAGCTGCTGGAGGGAGGGCTGTGCAGTAGAGAAACGACTGAGTAGGGTGGGAGAGTCAGCATAAAGGGGATGAAACAGGCAGTCAAGCCGGACATCCAAGCTGGAAAGACTCAAGTTCTTCCTCTCTCACCACCTAATTCAAAACTGAGATGTACTTGCAAAAAGAGAAAAACAGAAATGAATGAATGATGAAATGGAGGAAGGAAGGGAGAAGGGAAAAGGGAAGCAGAGAGGGAAGGAGGGAAGGAAGGTAGGTAGGAAGGAAGGAAAGAAGGGAAGTAGGAAGGTAGGCAGGATGAGGAAAGAAAAGAGAATCAGCGTTTTCTGAGTCTCCAGAATGAGGTCCCAGTTGAGTCCCTGGCACTGCATGGGCCTAAGTGCATCTCTGTCTCTGTCTCTCTCCCCCTGTCTGTGGCTGACTAGAAAAGGAGGAGAAAGGGGAAGTAGAAGACATGGGAGGAAGACCTGTAGGTTTGACAAGCTCTACCTCCTGCTTTCAATGATACTGTAATTGTGAGTCTAGGTTACTGTCTAGACAAATTTCTCTGCAAAGGTTTGTGGAAAACCCCCAAATAGACACCCCGAGAGTGGACTGTCATGTCAGTCATTGCTTTGCTTCAGTCCCTACTGGCTCTCAGTCTTTGGAGTCTTCGTGGATATAAAAATATTTGTCAGATCATGATAGTGTCACACACACACACACACACACACACACACACACACACACACACACACACACACACACACACACACACACCTAACTCTCAAGCACTATATTTGTCATGTCTGTTGCCAGGGTCCTAGCAGTTTACAGAGAAGGCAACTGTGTGAGGGAAGGAATGTGTGGCCAGGACCCCAGTGCTCACCTCCAAGGGGTTGATGAGGGACTGTGAGGTGGCCACAGCCAGGGAGCTGGCCAGAAGGTGCTCCTCCATGGAGGGAGCCGTGGGCTCCACACAAAGGGAGTCCTTCACCTGGGGCAGGAAGGATACACACTGGAGAGAAACACTGGACAGCCCCCACCTCTGTGCCAGCAGTGTCTCTGGGGAGGCAGAGAGAGGCCTGCTTCCCCCCCACCCCAGGGAAACTGTGGGTCCAGGAAAGGGTGTGAAATCTGGGCAGGGCAAGGAGGGAGTGTGGAGGGTGGGGCTGGGGGAGCAGAGGGTCTCCACACCTTCTCAAATACAGAAAATTTGATTGCATATTCTGGGGCAATTTTGATGACATTCATCCCGTTGCCCCTCCAGAGTGAGCGCAGCCCACCCTCCTGGACCAGGCTCCGCAGGCCTCCCTGGAGGTTCAGCAGGTGTTTCTTGGAGGAGTACACCTGGGGGAGGGGACACAGGGCTGCATGAGGAGCCTTGGCCCCTGTACCAAGCCACTGCCAGGGCCCAAAGTTAGCCACCCCCCAGCCCCTTTCAACAATGGCTGTGTTGCATGTCCTCATATGATACAGAGAGAGAAAGCATGATCCCATGCTGTTAGGCATGCACCTGGAATCTCAGGACTGCTTGGCTCCCAGCTGAGCCCCCTCCCAGCTGCCCCTGGGCCCCTTTCTCCACTCTTCCCTCAACCCTGACTCCTCTCTGATCCCCTTGGCCACCCCCAACTCCCTCTGAGCCCCTGATTTCTAACCTACCCCTGCATCCCAGGCTGTCCTGTCCCCAGCTCCTCCATGCCCCTACCTGCATGAAGACCTTGGCCCTGTCCAGCGGTGCTGTCCCCGTGCGAGACACAGCCCCGGCCACGGCTCCAGACAGCAGGAACTGCCAGAGTGCCCCCCGGTTCTGCGCTTCCAGGACCTCCACAGGGACCATCACCTGCTCCCCTGTGTCCAGCATCTGTGGGTAGACACCAGCTCCTCAGCCCCTCACCCCCTGCCCAGAGCCCCTGCTGGGAAACATGAGGTTCCAGCTCAGCCTGGCATGAGGAGAGCAGAATATCCTGTACCTCTGAAGTGTGTTTCAGCTCTGTGAGACCCAGGGTCCCCTAAACTCACCTGTTGGGTGGGGTGCTGCCCATGCTCAGAGGCAGAGGATACTGTCTGTGCAAACACAGAACCATAGACTCCTGCCCAGCTCTGCTTCCAGAATGAGTTTGTTGGAAGGGGCAGTGTGGCCTTGCTGGCCAAAGCCTTGAATGTCCTCACTATGGCTCGAAGCGGAGAGCAGTGCTGGGGTGCTTTGTCAGCTTGGTTGCTCATACTTGCTGAAGCTCTGTGCAGCTGAACTGCACCACTAGCAAGTGCGCAACTCAAATAACCATCATGTGGGGAGCAGCCCACAGATAATGGGCCCAGGGTCTCAAGGTCATAGACACGAATTGTGACCTCAGTGGCCATGAGGGGCAGGCGCAGAGGTGCTGTCCTCAGTTTGAGGGAGGGCTTTAAGGAGCAGGGAGTGCCTCCATCTCTTTTAGGACAGCAGACTTGATGGCATATTCTGAGGCAATTTTCATAACGTTCATCCCATTGCCCCTCCAGTACAAGCACATTCCACCCTCCTGGACCAGGCTCCGCAGGCCACCCTGGAGGTTCAGCAGGTGTTTCTTGAAGGAGCACACCTGGGGGAGGGCACACAGGGGAGCAGGGGGACCATGAGTTTATAGGGGGGGGTCAAGGGGTATGGAGTGGCCATTCCTCTTTCAGGCAAGAGGCAGAAGAAACGTAACAGAGCCCAGTGCTTTCCTCCCTGTTAGAGCCGGCCAGTGCCCACTCCTAGTGAGCAGGCCCACTGTCCTAGTGAGCTACTTTGCCTGCCTGTCCTGACTCATATGACTTCAGTAGCTTGAGAAACACATCCACAGTTTGGTTTGTCTGTTTATTTCATATTTGTTTATTTCATTTTCGATGTAGGCCAACCATCTTCTCTACAACTATCTGTCCACATGTATACATACTGGCCCTTTCTTGTACTGATTCAATTCTCCCTTCCCCTCTAGGCCACTCATGGCCTCATAGCTGCTTCCACATGTCCCAATCCTTTCCCTTCGCTCTCTCTGTGGGCTGACAGAGCTGGATTTTGGAGCCCTCTTATCTTCATCCTGTCACTTCTCCTCCACTGGGAGTATGGATCAAGGCTGTTGATGGGGAGCAGAAGGTAGGCATTCTGGCTTCTGTAACTGCTTCTCTGATGAACACGAGCATTGACAGTTTGATCCATATCCCCAGCCCTGTCTCTCTTTCCCCACGAGACCAGAGCTCTGGAGATGTGAGGGTCCAGGATACATGGGTGAGGTCATCTTCCCAGAGATGTTGGAAGGGAGTCATGGTAGCAACCAGATCCAAATTAAAAAGTGCTCTTCAGTCACTGATGTGATTTCATAAAGAATGCAAATAACATTGTCCACAAATGTGACCAAGAACTGGAGAAAACACTCACTAGGAAACAAAGGAAAAGCAATTGCTTGACTCTTATAATGTCACTGAAAATTAATGCTGAGTTTACCCATGATGAACTGTCTTTACTTCTTTAATATATTAGAAAGTGATTAATTTTAACCTATTGTAGGTGAATGTATTGAATACGGTTTATAATAAAAAATCTGCTTTCTTCTGAGAATAATCATCTTTGCCTTATATTCTTATTTAGTAGTTTGATTCACAAAAACGTACAAAAACTACTTTGTCCGCACAATGTTTCCATGTTGTATGCTTTACATTGGTTTGTTCTAGCTCTCCCCCTGCCAAGAAAATTGGTTCAGTCCTGCTAGTTTCGCGGCCTGCTTGTCCTCGCCCCAAGGAACCCTGAGAGAGTTCCAGAATTCCAGAGTTTGAGAGTTCTTGGCGCCGCCATGTGAGAAGGATGCAGGAGAGTTCTGTTTGGTGATTAGTTTGGGTTAGTTTATGAATCGTTGTTTCTGAATAAAGAAATACAGCTTCTCTGCCCAGCCGTGTGTCCCTGAGTCTCTGTCTCTGTTACCCGCCCGTGAAGCTAGCCTGGCCAGCTGGAGTCTCAAAAATAAACAACATTTCCAAGATAGAAAGGTTGTTCTGTTTTCTTTTTGACATTATGCTTTTCAAAATGCTTATGTATTTATGTATTTATTTGCTTGTTTATTTATTTACTTATTACTGGACAGAGACAGAACCTAAGAGGGGAGGGGAAGACAGACCCCTACTTCAACTCTCATGAAACTATTCCCCTGCCGGTGGGGATCAGGGGCTAGAACTTGCCTCCCTGCACACTGTAATTTGTGCCCTTTACTAGGTGTGCCAACGCCTGGCTGCTAATTTGGATTTTAAGCAGAGTACTGATCAGTTCTGGCTTATGGTGGTTTTGGTGACTGAACCTGGAACTTTTGATGCCAAAGCATATAGCTTTTTGTATAACCAAAATGTTACTTCTACACCCCAATATTGTTGTTTTCTTTTTATTTTTTATGCTATATTTAATATTGATTAACAAAATTATGACACAACAGGGGTACAATTGCCTATCATGTCCACCACCTGGGATTATAGTGGGCTAAGTTAACCTTAAGTTTTTCTGCATTTTCTTCCTTCCTTCCTTCCTTCCTTCCTTTCTTTCTTTCTTTCTTTCTTTCTTTCCTTGTCTCTTTCATTCATTCTTTCTGTCTTTTTCTTTCTTTCTTTGGCTCTAATGTTATTGCTGGGCCTCAGTGGCTGCACCACAAATCCTCTGTTCCCAGAAGAGATTTTTTTCCCTTTAGCTTCTCTTATTGTAAGATCTTAGTTGTGGTTATTAATATTGTTGTGATTGATGTCGTTGTTGCTGGACAGGACAGAGAGAAATGAAGAGAGGAGGGCAAGAGAGAGCGGGGGAGAGAAAGATACACACCTGCAGACTTTCTTTGCCAGTCATGAAGCAACTCACCTGTACTTGGGTTCTGAGAGCTTTAACCAGAATCCTGATGTCGGTCCTTGGGTTTCTGTCATCTGCACTTAACTCTCTCTACGTACCACCTGACACTCACTCTTCCTGCACTTTCTTCACTGATTACTCTAATAACTATTGTTATAAGACAATAATAGTCATTTAGTATAATATATATATGACAACATATCTCTATATTTCTAACCCAGTTCTCGAGTTTGACACCATCTTCTCAGTGATGAGCTATCATGCTAAGGCCAAAAATTTTTAAAGTTGTGGGCCCACTGGACATATCTAAAGTGAACTTCACTGGTTCTTCCTACCCCTAGCTCCATTTGCTCTCTTCCTGCCAACAAATAAATAAATAAATACAAAATTAAATAAAGATAATTTAAAAAGTCTAGGGCTGGTGAAGTAGGTCACTTGTCCATGTGTACTGCTCTGCTGTGTTCATCACCCAGATTTGAGCCTGCTTCAAAATGCATTAAAGATATTTCACACTTATGCCCTCATTCACTGTCTCCCATTCTGTCTATATCTAAAAACTTACATATGTGTGTATGTATACGTGTCCATGTAATCGAAGTTACATACCAACACACTGCACCATCATTGTCTTTCATAGTAGAGCACTAGAAACTTCACAGGACTTGGGTGAGTGATGGCAGTGGTGTGCAGACCCCTCTCACCTGGAGGGAGAGACTGTGCACCAAGTGTCAACCACTGGCATGAGAATCACGACTTTCTCAACAGAAAGGTGAAAGAAAGCATGTGAGAAGGCAGATGCTAAGACTTTGGTTAAGAAAACGCAGAACTTAGGACATAATACCTAACGTATGAACCATTTACATCACACTTAGAAAAAAGCCCAACTCAGAGTGGGTGGTGCATAAATGAGACCTCAGCTTCCAACTCTGTCTACTTACTTGGCTTATGGTATACTTTCAAGAGACATAGTATATGTATTTTTTAATTTTTTATTTATAGAAAGGAAAGATTGACTAAACCATAGAAAAAGAGGGGTACAAGTGCACAGAATTCACTAGATAATTAATATGAGAGGGGGAAAATTAATTGTATGTCTCGAAGTTTTTAAAAACACAGACTGAGTCTTTTTAATATATAGGATGTGTATTTGATGTGTGGACTCTCTCAAAAGCCTAGACCAAGTAGATCAGAAGCAACCAATAGCACAGCTTTATACAAGATACTGGGTACTGTACATCAAACCCTAACAAAAGGACTTTTCAAAGTTAACCCAATTACCAAATAATGTGATGATAACATTAACTACCCATTGTCTTTCTGAACCCTAAGACAGCAGGAATCTCACATCTCCACTATAGAGCCTCTACTTCCCCCAGTCCTTGAACCTTTGGATAGGGCCCACTTTCCCATATGCCTCTCCCAATCCATATCAAATAATATTGCATCTGCAAATCGCAACCTAATCAACACTTCAACATGCTTCAACATGATTGCCACTTCAACATGCTTCAGCTCAGACTGTGTCCAGAAACTTCATGTGTGGAATGACAACCCTTCAGCTTCATTACTCGGGTGAGACCTTTCCTTACATAGTATTCTCTAATTACATCCCAGGTGGTTCACTTTCTAACAGACCCAAAACCTAGATATACACCAGTTTCTGTGAGAGAGAGCATATGTTCACACGTATCCATAAACTACTGCAAAATATATACCTGAAAGCAGAAGTACACTAGAGTTTGCAGTGAGTACCCCCCTAACACTTCCTCTCCACTATTCCAAGCTTTGGGTCCATGATTGCTCAACAATTTGTTTGGCTTTGTTGTTGTTTTTTTTTTTCCTTGGAAAAATGGGTTTTATTTTCACAGCTGGCATAGGAAATATGCAAGCTAAAATCTTGAGCATCTTTTCTGTATCAGAAATTAAAGTAGCAACCTAGAATGATGGACATATAGGAACCAGCTTAAAGGGGTCTCACTAGTATTACAATAAATAATTGGATTGCAACTCACCCTGTGAGACAGGAGTCCTGAGTCCATACTTACTTTTTTTTTTTAAGATTTTCATTTATTTTTATTTTATTTATTTTTTTCATCATTCTTTTTTTTTGTTTTTTGTTTTTTATTTTTTTATTTTTTATTTAAGAAAGGATTAATTAACAAAACCATAGGGTAGGAGGGGTACAACTCCACACAATTCCCAATTGTTTGGCTTTGTATGTTAACTCTCTTTTCAGTCACCAGGTTCCAGATGCCATCAGGATGCTGGCCAGGCTTCCCTAGACTGAAGACCCCACCAATGTGTCCTGGAGCTCGCTTCCCCATAGACCCACCCTACTAGGGAAAGAGAGAGGCAGACTGGGAGTATGGATTGACCAGTCAACGTTCATGTTCAGCGGGGAAGCAATTACAGAAGCCAGACCTTCTACCTTCTGCAACCCACAATGACCCTGGGTCCATGCTCCCAGAGGGATAGAGAATGGGAAAGCTATCAGGGGATGGGGTGGGATATGGAGATTGGGTGGTAGGAATTGTGTGGAGTTGTACCCCTCCGACCCTATGGATTTGTTAATTTTTCCTTTCTTAAATAAAAAATAAATTTAAAAAAAAGAAAGTTCCCAAAATTTTCTCTCCATATACAAAGTGCTTCCTCTGCTATGAACATAGACATTCATTTTCACAAATGATGTTGAGGAATTATTCAGATGCAGTCTATGCACCCAGGTTTTACCACTCCCTGCAATATCCTAGCAGCGCCCTTTTCAACCAGTCCTGTCACGACACATCACCCCTGGTTGTTGCCCAATAAAAGCCCTCCCACGTCCCCCCCCTCGTTCTCTCCCTCGTGCTCGCTCTGGCCTGAGCCACCCCCTCCTGATCCAATAATAAAGATTTGTGTACCCCACTTGCTCCGGACCTCCTCTCTCTCTTCTCGGTGACGCAGCCCGTAACCTGGTGCCCAACGTGTCCCGCACTCACGCCCCACTGGGTGGCCCAGCCTGAGGTCCAGAAAAGTCACCCAGACACAGGTTAAGTGGCAGCTGCCTGACTCTGTGGCCTCGCCTTTCCCCCCACCATGGGATTTTTTTCCGTTTTACAAGGAGGTGTCCCAGACATTATATCCTTCTCTCCTGGGACAGGCTCTCGATCTCAGAGATGCTTTAATTTTCGCTACACCGCGGGTTCTCTTGGCTATATTTGCTACTTTCAGGATAGGTACAAGGCCTCCTGCCAAAAGGTTAAGTGACCTTGAGGTTGAGATACAAGAGTTAAAGGATATGTGCTTAAGACTTAAATGCCCTAAGTGATCTGTAGTCAGCCCCAAAACTTCTGCCCCCGCAGACACGTGTTCAGTTTCTTCTGCAGTGGCTTCTGTTTCCTTGACCCCTCCCCCTGCTGCCCCAGCAGACATGTGTTCGGTTTCTTCTGCCGCGGCTTCTGCTTCCATAACCCCTCCCCCTGCTGATACCTCATCGTTAAGAGACCTTGTGGCTGAGATACAAGAGTTAAAGGATATGTTTTCAGCGCTTAGAGACCTTAAACCTTTTGCATTCTGTCCCGAGTGCTCTGTCCCCATAGATACATGTTCAGTTTCCCCTGCGGCCACTATGGCAGCTTCCACTTCTGTGACTCTTTCCCCTGCATCATCAAACCAAGTCCACACCTTCCCAGTAAATGTGGCCCCCAATAGACAAAACCCTCATGTGTGGCATCCATACTCCTCCAAAGAACTCGGAGAACTCAGGCAGGCAGTGAAGGAAGACGAAATTCATGCCCCATGGACCAAGTCCATTTTATGAAGTTTTTTCCAGCACCTTAACACCCCCCAGGACTAGAAAGATTTGGCTTGTGCTGCACTCCCAGACCCCCTGTACCTGCAATGGAAGGCATGCTTCCATGATGAATGCTCTAGACAATCGCAGGAAAATAGTCACAAACAGATAGAATGGAATTTTGGTGCATTGTTTGGAGCAGGAGAGTTTGAAACTGGAACTCAGCAGGCAGAAGCCAAGTTTCTAACCAGTTATTTTGAACAGGTATGCATCTGCACAACAGAAGCATGGGAAAGGTTAACCCCAACCACAGTAGAGGCCTCAGTCCCCATTAACTCTCTTCGCCAAGGCACTGATGAATCCTTAGCGAACTTCATCTCAAGGGTGAGGTCAACTAAGAGAGAAAGATTTATAATCCTGAAGTCTGTTCTCTCCTCCTGCGTTCTATTATCTGGGATGGCATGGTCCCACAATTCCGTCAGGCATACCTTAGTCTTAAACACCTACACCCAGATAATTGGATTTTAGTTACACAGGAACTTACATCAGGCTCTTATGAGGCACCCATTATGACACAGGTTTATGCAGTTACCCCACGTAATCAAAACGGGGCCTGCTTTCAGTGTGGCCAAGGGCATTGGTGCAACTAATGTCCAGATAAGCTCCAGTCAGGGCAACCAGGCCTCCAGTCAGAGCAACCACACCTCCAGTTAGGGCAACCACACCTCCAGTTAGAGCAACCACACCTCCAGTCAGGACAACCCTGCCTTCAGTCAGGGAGCCAGAAGCCACGAACACTTTGTCCCAGATGTCGAAAAGGTTTTCATTGTAAGAGAGATTGTTGGTCCAAATTTCATAAAGATGGCAAGGCCCTGAATGGTACAAATTCGGGGCCTGAGATTTTGTGGACCACTCCTGTTTTAGAATGAGGTCACCCTACTATGACAGTAAAGATTGGCAATATTCCTTTTAAATTTTTGATTGACATGGGGGAAGAAAAGACAATTTTAAGGCAGGCAGAGGTTCCCCAAAATTGGGAACTCCTCCCAGGGCCCCGTATACATGGTGTTGGAGGGGTGACCCAATCCTTTTTCACATGAGATTCGCTCATGTGGGGAGACCCGGAGGTTCTACTGGACACTTCCACCCATTGGTAGCTGATATTAGCACCAACCTATTGGGCAGGGATCTTCTAGAATGTCTTGATGTTAGGATATCCATAGATGCCTCTGCAGAGCATAACACCTGCTCCTGTGAAACCAGACCTATTCAGCACCCCCAATACTAACTGCCACTGTTCGTAACCAAACTCCCTGCTTAGACTGGCTTTCTAATGAGCCTGTCTGGGTGGAACAGTGGCCTTTGCCTAGGGATAAGCTAGAAATTTTTAAAGAGCTCGTCTGGGAGCAGTTATCCTTGGGACACATTTGTCATTCTCGAAGCCCATGGAATACTCCTGTCTTTGTGATTAAAAAGCGCTCGGGAAAATGGCGCCTCCTCCAAGATCTCCGTGTGGTAAATAAAACCATGCAGGTCTGGGGCTCCCCCCAAAGGGGTTTGCCTCTTGCTTCTGCAATTCCCACGGGAATTCCAATAGCTATTGATATACAAGATTGTTTTTCCTCTATTCCCTTGCATCCACAAGATTGTAAAAGTTTTGCCTTCTCTGTTCCTTCTATTAATAATGCCAGCCCTGCTGATAGATTTTAATGGGTGGTGCTGCCCCAGGGCATGGCCAATAGTCCTACAATTTGTCAAGAGGCTGTTAAATCTGCCCTTTTTCCATATATTCATAAGGGCCTTAATGTTTTTCATTACACAGATGACATATTAATATGGGGAACATCAGATACAGATCTCTGTGCCCTATGTGATTTTCTCATTCCTGCATTAAAGAAAAGTGGCCTTAATGTAGCTCCTGAGAAGATACAGCTAATTCCTCCAATATCTTTCTTAGGTTCCGAGATTTCTCTAATGCAAATTCGTCCCTTAAAACCTAGTGTTACTTTTCCTTCTAACCTTACTCTTGCTCCTTTACAAAGTTTTCTTGGAAATTTAAATTGGCTTAGGCAGTATCTTTATCTGCCTACAAGCTGCCTCCAACCACTGTTTGACCTGTTAAAAGGAAACAAACAGCCCTCCTCAAAACGTAGGTTAACTCCCGAGGCCTCCTTGGCACTGGAAAGGGTTAACCAGGCCCTCCAGGACATCCACCTTGTTCGATTCTCCCCCTCCTCTCTGGTAAACCTTCTAATCTTTAACTCTACCCACACAGTAGTAGGGGCATTGTGGCAAGACCATGGGGTTCTCAAGTGGCTTCACACACCAGTAGGTGGAGCTCCAAGACCCCTCACTGAGATAGATACGTTAGCATTCATGGTTCGCCAAGGAAGAAATAGGTCTGTGCAGGTCTTAGGGAAAGAACCGGATTTAATTATTCTGCCCTTTTCTTTCACAGATACAGAGTGGCTCATATGCCATCATTCCCGCTTTGCCATAAACTTCGTGGGGTTTCCAGGACAAATAGCCATTTTCCTTCTAATAAACTGATAGCTTCTTTACCTCTTTTGCCTCTACTAGCACCTAAACTTTTCTCTTGGGATCCCATTCCCTCTGTTCCTACAGTCTTCACTGATGGTGGAAAAAGGGGAGCTGCTACCCTTACATATTACCCAAACAATCTCCTAAACCTCTCTTTACTGAGCTTCCTGAGAATTCCCCTCAGTACAAAGAACTTATGCTGTTTTCCTTGCATTAAAAGATGTACCAGAATCCTTCAACCTTTTTTCTGACAGTGTGTATACTGTTAACTTACTTCCATGGCTTGCTCGTTCTTACCTGAGAATTGATGACAACCCACTTTCCCCTCTCTTGATTCAAATCGCCTCTACGCTCTGTTCTCGAACCCAACCACTATATATTCAACACCTTCGTTCCCACAGCCCTCTTCTTGGTTCCCTGTCTGAAGGAAATGCTGCAGCTGACCACCTTGCCTCCACAGGAAATCTCCTAGTCTCTGTCTCTGATCCTGCTGACTTTCATTCCCTAACCCATGTTAATCTTAAAGGCCTTTGAGCTCGATTTCCTGATGTTCCTTTACCACAGTTGAAACATATCCTTGCTGCATGCTCTTCCTGTGCAAGTCTCATAAAAACACCTGCTATTCAGACTCTTGGGGTTAACCCCTGAAGCTTAAAAGCTAATGCTATTTGGCAAATCGATGTCACCCACATACCAAACTTTGGCAAACAAAAATATGTGTTTGTCTCAATTGACACCTTTTCTAAATTTATGTGGGTGACAGCTCAGATGGGAGAAAGCTCAAAAAAGCTTATAAGCCATATGCTCTCCTGTTTTGCCATAATGGGTTTGCCTCTTCATCTGAAAACTGACAACAGGCATATGTTTACCAGCAAACAATTTAAAGATTTTTATTCCCTCTGGAATATTACTCATACCATGGGCATTCCCTATAATCCACAGGGACAAGGCATTGTCGAGAGGGCCCATCAAACCCTTAAGGCTCAATTAAATAAAGATAAAGGAGGAACGTACCCCCCCCAATATCCAGCTAGCAAAAGCCTTAACTACATTAAATCTCTTTAATATTTACAATAATTCGGACCTACCTCCTATTATTTTTCACTGGCAAACACCATCTACCCTCCCATCTATTAAGGTCAAATGGAAAGACCCACTCGATAAAATTTGGAAAGGGCCTAATCCCCAATTGACCATGGGAAGGGGTTTCGCATGCGTTTTCCCTCAAAATTACTCTAAACCTGTCTGGGTTCCTGCCTGCCATGTCCGACAATAACTGCATGATGGCACTGTTATCCCTGAAGAACAAGAAATACTACAAGAGGACTAGATGCAGGATACATCCCAGGACCCATAATACAACATGGCAGAACCTACAAAATCTGGCTCACAGAGACCTCTCTCCTACCCTTTCCCTGAATGTCTTATGTTATGACTGGCCAGTTGTGTTTTGTGAGTGAGTGTGTTGAATATCCAAAAATTTTTTGCATGACCCATCTGCTCAGAGTACTCTAAAAGGTAATTGACTTTATATAAAAATGCTGGACGCAGCCAAAGTTTCTGGAGACGTCAAGAAACATTCCAAAAAATTATTTTTTCTCCCTATTTTGATTTTTATATATAAGTTTTGGTATATATACATAAATGTTTAGTCTTAAACTGTGTGAGTAATGACATATATAAATTTGTTTTTAAAATGATATGTTTTTATAACAAAAGTTTTTTCCTCTTGTGTGTTATAATTAAATGTTTATATGTATGTTTCAAGTTTGGTAAAATTAACTTAATGGTTAAAAGTGTAACCTTGAAACTATATTACTACCAGGTAAGGTAAAGTTAATTTGCTAAAGTAACTAACTAATTAAGGTAAAGTCTAAATATTTAACATGACAATATATCCCCAAAACTAAAATGCAAATTCTCTATACAGGGCGCTTTTGGAGGGCCCCCAAAAGTGCCCTGTAAACTCTCTTGTGGAAATTAATCCACAACAGATCTGGCATCAATCTGGCACTGTAAATGTTAAAATCATTGTCAAGAAAATGTGTTAACTCTCTAAGTAATTTGAGTCTCTTTATAGTCCAAAGTAAAAATATTTAAAAATTCAAAATACATATTTTAACTAAAATTGGTCTCAAGATCCTGCTGTAGAGACTGCTACAGCAGGTCACATTAGATGACCTTTGAACAAAATTGTAAAGATACTTAAACCAATTATAATCATCGAGGTATCAACTATAGTAAACCTCTAACTTGTTACAAGTTTATTTTTTTTCACAAGTGAGTGATTACAGCTATCAAGCCTTCATATGAAGAATCATCTGTTCATATGGTAAGGTATTAAACTATAAAAAGTTCTTCCATATACAACTTATGTGAATTAACAACATTCACATATTCTTCTACACTTAACTGATGTATCTTGTCCCCCAATACTCAGTTGGCTAAGACACCAAACCTCTTTTTCTATTAAAAAAAATATTCAAATCAGATGCCCTGCTAACCACGAGAAGCAGATTGTTTGTGTTTCTTTCACAGGAATCTCAGGGAAAAACCATCTGAACCCCTGAACACCCTGATGTCACCCACTAGACGGCACGACCACAGTGGCACACCCCCCCGAAACCCTAGATGTCACCTGACACAATCTGAAGAACCTGATACACAGACTCCAAGGACAGAACTTTCTTAATGCCTGCTTGCCTTTCCTGCTTGTGCTTTGTCTGTCACATTGTGGCGGTTCCAGCTCACTCTCTACAGAAAAGCAGAATTCCAGAGGCTGACCTTCCTCATGCAGCATTTCATCCCCTGCCATTTCTTCCCCTAGCTATCTACTTTGGACTGAGACTTCTATCGCACTTGCTGGTATACCCTTTTGGACACTTTACACAATTTTAAAGCAGCTTCTTTCCCTTCACGCTGCTGGTTTTTCATAGACTGACCCTGAGTAGTTCATAGACTTTACAGACTGTTGCCTTGATATGCCAAATAGCCCCTCTGCTTGGTGGGTCATGCCCTCCCGCCCCCCCCTCATTATGTACCCTTGCCCCGCCCCAAACAGGGAACGTTCCTTTATGCACCAATCCTTCCCTTGACATCACACTGGCTTTTACTACTCCCCTACTTGTCCCTTCCTGTTTTTTTTTATATCATTTAGGTTTATGCCCAAAAGGTTCCTGCTCACCCCTACACTACTATTCCTCTGTCATAGATAGTCTTTTACAGACTTTGAACCATCTTTTGCGATGACTAAATAGAAAGATAGAAAAAGATGTAGAGATATTGTGAGGAGATGGTTGAGCAGGCAGCGCTTAACCAATGAGATGAGTCCCTCCAGGTAAGTCTCTCTCTCTAAAGAGGGGTTGAGCATAGGGGGGACACATAAATCTCACAAGGTTGGAGGCCATTTAAGCCTTCCCTCCTCCACAGAAAGTCCTACATCTTCCCATCTGAGCACGGCATTCCTTAAAAACATTTAAGCCTGCTCCATTCTATATTTCCTTACTGTGTCCATTAGATATAAAGGAATAGGAGATGTTGGAGAATTATACAAATGCAGGTTTTGCCACTCCCTGCACCCTTTTCAACCAATCTTGTCCCGACACGTCACTCCTGGTGGTTGCCCAATAAAGCCCTCCCACTTCCGCCTCTCTCTCTCTCTCTCTCTCTCTCTCTCTCTCTCGGCGCCTGCCCTCTCGCTCTCTCGCGCTCTCTCTCTCTCCCCTGGGTGTTGAGGTATTGGGGACGGCCATTTTTGGCTGACCCCATGTGGCCTGAGCCACCCCCTCCTGATCCAATAATAAAGATTTGTGTACCCCATTTGCTCCGGATCTCCTCTTTCTCTTCTCCGCGGTGCTGCCCGACAGTGGAGTCTTTCATTTCTAATAGCAAAATCATAGCAATCATCTATATAAATATTTGGGCAGGGAGTCGGGCTGTAGCACAGCGGGTTAAGCGCAGAGCACAAAGGACCGGCATAAGGATCCCGGTTCGAACCCAGCTCCCCACCTGCAGGAGAGTCGCTTCACAGGCGGTGAAGCAGGTCTGCAGGTGTCTATCTTTCTCTCCTCCTCTCTGTCTTCCCCTCCTCTCTCCATTTCTCTCTGTCCTATCCAACAATGACGACAACAACAATAATAACTACAACAATAAGGGCAACAAAAGGGAATAAATAAAATAAATATTTTAAAAAATAAATAAATAAATAAGTATTTGGGCAGCTTTTTTTTAACTTTATTTTTTTTTAATTTATTTTCCCCTTTGTTGCCCTTGTTGTCTTTTTATTGTTGTTGTAGTTTTTGATGTCGTCATTGTTGGATAGGACAGAGAGAAATGGAGAGAGGAGGGAAAGACAGAGAAGGGGAGAGAAAGATAGACACCTGCAGACCCGCTTCACCACCTGTGAAGGGACTCCCCTGCAGGTGGGGAGCCAGGAGCTAGAACCTGGATCCTCACGCCGGTCCTTGCACTTTGTGCCATGTGCACTTAACTCACTATGCTACCGCCCAACTCCCTTGGGCAGCTTTTTTGGACAAAACGGAACAATTTTTTTTCTTATTAAAAATTTAAATACTATAGACATCATTCAAATCTCCCTAAACAACTGTGTTGTTTCCATTCTCCAGCCCCTCTCCTGCATTAACCACAGTTATGGATTTGTTGTATTTCTCTCCAGACCTTTTTTTTTTCTCTTCCTTTACATAGATAAGTATGTACATATAAAAATAGTAATTCTGTGTGACAGTGCTGTAAACCAGCATTCCTCAACAAAGTGAAACTCAAGTTGACAAAAAAGAAATAAATATTTGAGAAAGATTCCCCCCCCTTTTTTTTTCTTTGTATTTGACTAGAGCAAGAAATTAAGAGGGAAGAGGGAAAAGGGACATAGACCCCTGCAACAGTGCTTCATCCCTAGTGAAGCGTACACCCTGCAAATAGGAACCAGGGACTTGAAACCAAGCTGATGTCAGGTTGCCAGAAGTCAGGCTCTTTCCTGGCTTTTTCTCTTCCTGTGTGCTCAGTGCCAGAAGCTCCCCAGCATCCACCAGCTCTCTTAAAACTTAACTTAAAAGACTCTCCTCTATGGCCATAATGAGTAACCTATATATCTGCTGATAATTGCCTATCTTGCTGTACCTAAATAATATGGTCTGGTACCGCTGTACCTCTATGCAATAAACCTCTTGATTGTTTTAATCCTGTGCCAAGTTGTGCCCCCCTAAAGTCTTTAATTTTTTATTACTGTACATCCTCACCCCCATAGATAACCTCTGTAGTTCTTCCTCAGTCTTAGATATAGGTTGACTTTTTTTTTAATTCATATGTTCAATTCTCTATATTCCGAATGAGTGAAACCATTTTGTAGTTGTCCTTTACTTCCTCACTTGCTTCACTGAGCATCATCTTCCATTCCATCCACTTTATCCCTAAGGACACAATATCGTCTTTTTATTGCTGAGTAATATTCTACTGACTATATGTCCCATAACTTTTTTTTATCCAGTCGTCTGTTGAAAGGCATTTTGGTTGTTTCCAAGTTTTTGCTACTGTGAATAAAACCACTATGAACATGGAAGCACATATGTCCCTTCAAATCAGTGTTATTATATCTTTTGGGTAAATGCCTAGCAATGGAATTGCTGGGTCAGAAGGTATTTTCATTTGCATTTGTTTAAGGATTCTCCATAATGGCTGCACCCATTTGCACTCCCACCAACAGTGTAGTAGAGTTCCTCTCTCCACATCTCCACACTTACCTTCTTTTGCTTTATTGATGGAGCCCATTCTCATAGGTGTGAGGCAGAATCTCAATGTGGTTTTAACTTGCATTTCTCTACTGCTGAGTGAATTGGAGCATTTCCACATATGTCTGTGGGCCATGTGTATCTCCAGAGAACTGTCTATTCATATCCTCTGCCCACTTTTTGGTTGAGTTGTTCTTTTTGTTGTTGTTGTTGTTGAGCAATATGAGTTTTTTTCTTTGTTTATTTGTTTGACTCCAGGGTTATTGCTGGGGTTTGATGCTGGCACTATGAATCTACTGCCCCATGGTGGCCATCTTTTTCCATCCCCCAACCCCACACTTTTTATTCAACAGGACAGAGAGAAATTGAGTGGGGAGGAGAAGACAGACAGGGCAAGAAAGATAGACAGCTGCAGATTTTCAGTGCTCATGAAGCGTCCCTACTGCAGGTGAGGAGCAGGGGCTGGATCCTTGCACAGGTCCCTTGCACATAGTGCTATGTGTGCTACTGGGTGTGCCACCGCCTGGCCTCCACTGTATGAATTCTTTATAGATGTTTGATGCCAACCGATTTTCTGAAGTATAGTGCACAAATATCTTTTCTCATTTGCTGAGTTTCCTGTTTATCCTTATGGATTTTTCTTTCAATACGTATAATTTCAATTAGATATAGTCCCATTTGTTCATTCTTGTTTTGTTTCCCTTGCCCATGGGGTGAATCCTCCAAGTATGTCTTTAATGTTAAGGTCCTGAAATGTTTCATCAATGTATTCTTCTATGTATTTGATAGATTTAGGTCTTATATTCATATCTTTGATCCATTTTGAGTTAATTTTGGTGTATGGTGTTAGGTGATGATCTAGGCTCATTTTTCTGCATGTGGTTGTTCAGTTCACCCAACACTATTTGTTAGAGAGACTTTCTTTTCCCCATTGGGCAGTATGGGCGAATTGATTGTATATAATGTGTCTATAGGTGTGGGGTTAGTTCTTGGATCTCTATCCTGTTCCATTGGTCCATATTTCCATTTTCGTTCCTGTACCACACTGTTTTAACTACTGTTGCTTTGTAGTATAAAATGAAGTCAGGAATTGTGATGCCTTCATTTTTCTCCATTTTTGCTCATGCTATTCATTTTTTTTTTATAGTTCCACACCAATTTTTGGATAAGTTGTTCAGTTTCCTTGAAATATGTCATTGGGATTTTAAGAAAAATTGCATTGAATCTATAAATTGCTTTTGGCAGGATTGTCAATTTTGTTTTAATTGGGAGATTAATGTTTTATAGTCAGCCATAAATACAATAGTTTGTACATGCATAACATTTCCCAGTTTTCCACAAAGCAATGCAACTCCTACTAGGTCCTCTGCCATTATGTTCCAGGACCTGAACTCTCCCCCACACCCACCCCAGGGTCTTTTACTTTGGTGCAGTACACCAATTCCAGTCCAAGTTCTGCTTAGTGTTTTCTCTTCTGATCTTGCTTTTCAACTTCTTTCAATGACTGAAATCATCCCATATTCATCCTTCTGTTTCTGATTTATCTCACTTAACATGATTTCTTCAAGCTCCATCCAAGATGGGCTGAAAATGGTAAAATCACCATTTTTAATAGCTGAGTAGTATTCCATTGTGTATATAAACCACAGCTTGCTCAGCCACACATCTGTTGTTGGACACCTGGGCTGTTTTCAGATTTTGGCTATTACAAATTGTACTGCTATGAACATGGGTATACACAAATCTTTTTGGATGGGTGTGTTTGCTTCCTTAAGGATTGTTATTTTAATGACATTGATTCTTCCAATCCATGAACAAGGGCTGTTCTTCCATTTCTTTGTGTCATCCTTTATTTCTTTTAACAGTGTCCTGTAGTTTTCATTGAAAAGGTCCTTCACCTCCTTTGTTTGGTTTACTCCTAGGTATTTTATCTTTTTGGATTCAATTGTAAATGAATTGCTTCCTTGAGTTCTCTTACCTTTGGCCCATCTTTTGTATAAAGAAATGCCACATGTGGATGAGTATTGATTCTGTAGCCTGCTACTTTAATGAATTTATTGATGATTTCTAGTTTTGGCTGAGTTTTTGGGGTCCTCTAGGTATAACAGCATATCATCTGCAAATAATGATAATTTAGCTGCATCCTTTCCTATTTGATATCTCTCTTTTTGTTTTAAGAGACTGATTTCTTTTTTTATTATTTTCTTTTTCCTCCCTTTTATTACCCTTGTTTTTTATTATTGTTGTTGTTGTTGTTATTGATGGCATCGTTGTTGGATAGGACAGAGAGAAATGGAGAGAGGAGGGGAAGACAGAGAGGGAGAGAGAAAGATAAACACCTGCAGACCTGCTTCATTGCCTGTGAAGCGAACCCCTTGCAGGTGGGGAACCGGGGGCTCAAACTGTGATCCTAAGGCTGGTCTTTGGGCTTCCGGCCACGTGTGCTTAACCCGCTGTATTACTACGTGACCCCCAAGTGGTTGATTTCTTTCTCTCTTTCTTTTGTAAATTTTACTGGGGGATTAATGATTTACGATCAACTGTGAAATGTGATAGTTTGTATATGCATAACTTTTCTCTGTTTTCCATATAACACTTCAACCCCCAGTAGGTTCTCCTCTGCCATCATGTTCCAGGACCTGAACCCTCCCCCACCCCAGAGTCTTTTACTTTGGTGCAATACAACAACTCCAGTCAAGTTCTGCTTTGTGTTTTCCCTTCTGATCATGTTTTTCAACTTCTGCCTGTGAGTGAGATCATCCTACATTCATCCTATTTCTGACTTATTCACTTAACATGATTCCTTCAAGCTTCATCCAAGATGGGTCAATTTTATATCTCTTTCTTGTCTGATTGTGAATGCAAGGACTTCTAGGACTATGTTGAATATAAGTGTTGAGAATGGGCATCCTAGTTCCTGATTTTAAAGGGAAATCTTTCAATTTTTCCCCATTGAGTATGATGTTAGCCATGAGTTTGTGATATATAACCTTTATCATGTTGAGGAATTTCCCTTCCACTCCCAATTTCTTGAGAGCCTTTATTATAAATGGGTGCTGGACCTTATCAAATACATTTTCTGCACCAATTGATAAAACTGTGTTGTTTTCATTTCTTTTTGTTGATATGGTGGATCACATTGATCAACTTGCAGATGTTGAAGCATCCCTGTTTCTCAGGGATGAATCTCACTTGGTCTTGATGGATTATTCTCTTAATATATTGATGGATTTGATTAGCCAAGATATTCAGGGATATAGGTCTATAGTTTCCTTTTTTTGGTGGAGTCTTTTCCTGCTTTGGGGATCAGAGTGACACTAGCCTCACAAAATGTGTTTGGGAATGTTCCCTCTTCTTCTATTTTCTGTAAGAGTTTGAGAGTGGGTGTTAGCAGAGGTATAGTTTCTAATGACCATCCAGAGTGCACAGGCAGGGCTTCCCTTTACTCTCTTTCCTTATAGCCTGGGCTTAGGGTGCCAATCACCTAGGACATGGCTCAGATGAACAAAAAGACTTGAGAAACCCTGAAAAAGCTCCCTGGTTGGTGGCTAGCTTTTTTGAGCCAATATGCCATGTTGTAGGAATCTTAGAACAAGTTTTTTGAGTTATATCTTGTGGCCATCTCAATCTTTCTTCATTTGTCACTATCCTCTTTTCTCCTGTGAGATTCATGCACACAAGTGAGTCAGAAAGGTAAAGCTGATGTGGTTTTCTCCGACTCTACCTTTTTTATTTCCACTAGAGTTATAACTGGGCCTTAGTGCTTTTCCTTTATAAGGTTTTGATAGGATGGTTGAAATGGAGAACAGAAGTTCAGAGAATCTGATATTACCTGCCTTTTCCTTAGACATAGTTTTTAATAATCCTATCAGGCCAAATTTATGCTATATTACAATTCAATAAATTTGATGATAATATAATTATATCCTATAATAGTGTAACCATATTAAGCTTAACAAATGAATTTTTTAAAAAATATTTATTTATTTATTCCCTTTTGTTGCTCTTGTTGCTTTATTGTTGTAGTTATTATTATTGTTGTCATCGTTGTTGGATAGGACAAAGAGAAATGGAGAGAGATGGGGGAAGACAGAGAGGGGCAGAGAAAGATAGACACCTGCAGACCTGCTTCAACACTTGTGAAGCGACTCCCCTGCAGGTGGGGAGCCAGGACTCGAACCAGGATCCTTACGCTGGTCCTTGTGCTTTGTGCCACCTGCGCTAACCCGCTACACTTAACCTGCTGCGCTACAGCCTGACTCCCTGGTTTTGTTTGTTTGTTTGTTTTTTATGAAGATGATCAGAAGAGTGAACCATTCCTTTTTTTTTTTAAGAGTTATCTATTCATGGGGGAGGGAAGGGGGAGAGAAAAAAATCAAGTATCATTCTGGTACATTTCTTGTAAGTCACCCTGCTTGTGGTACTTTGTGACATCTATTGCAGGAAACTTAAGCACCGATGCTGAGGTCACAGTTTCATGCCAGAGTCTAAGGGGGGGAGGGCTGAACCCCTCAAGTTATGTGTGCATGCCATTAAGGTTGTGGATGAAATTGATAGCTTAATAATCACAAAAATAAACACAGCTAACCCTGGAAGAGTTTTCTTTGCACGTATCACTTCCTTTACAAAGATCAGCTTATTTCATCTTTACGGTGGCCTAAGTATGAGTAGTTAGCATTATGCCATACTGCACTGTGATGTCACCCTGAGGGTGGAAGTGTGAGCTCCCCCCACCCCCAACACTGGCTCATACGGTTGGGAACAGACCTACAGTCTATCTGGGATATTTGACAAAAATTGTGCACTTTTTGTTCTAGAAGTTTCCCATCTTACTTGGTTGCCCCCTGTCCTGCTATTTGGCTTGAGAGAAATGAGTCTAGGTGGCTTTTCTTTGTATGCACTCATTGATTGGTATTTCTGGATTGCTAGCTCCATGTCTGGGATGTATGAAACAGAAAGAAACCCTAGACAGTCACTACATGTCATCTTCAAATCCTGAAATCTAGCCAGTGAACTTTCTTCTCTCCAACCATCAGAGGCTTATATTCATTTTAATTCATATATAATATCCAAAGGATTAGTGACATGAGGGAAGAGGAAGAGGGAAAAGGAGTTCTATTCCATATTCTCAGGAGTTAATGTTCAATGAAAGAAATTTTGATTTAACAGAAAAACAAACAAAACACACAATATTGTTAAAGAACTTTCCTAAGGGCACATCCCTATCCAGCAGCCTCCTGGGCTGGCTCCTACCTCTCAGCGACTCTTCATAGCATCCTTCCCTACACCTCACAGCATGGTCTGTCATCAACTCTTCAATCTGGAGGGCTCCTCACCCCCCTTTAAATTCTCATTCATTGCTTCTATTCTCTCCCACCAGACACTGTGACTCTAGGGCTAAGGTCCTTCAGGGTGTGGGCTGGCCCACTCCCACCTCTGGGTTCATGCAGTGAGTTCAGAGAGTTGCTGTTCTCAGACAGTAACAGTACTCCTAAAACTAACTTGCAAGAACATAGTGCACACCTTAAAGGGATTCCCCTGAACTAGGCATATTTCAAAGGGTAATGTCATGGGACTTTAATAACATATAGGTCCTGCACCTGGACATTATTCTGTGCCAGTTGTGTCAGTTTATTCATATTTGCTTATAGCCCCATGTGGTCACATATAGCTACCACCTGTTCTTCTTCTTCTAGCGTTTGCCCTTCTTCCGTAGCCAGTCAACAGCGTCAGGTTGAGCCTGATGTAAAGTTTTGAGACCTCCTTTGAATCTGGAGAGGTGGCAGTCATTGACTATGTGGGTCATAGTCTGTCTGGAGCCGCAGGGGCAGTTCGGGTCGTCTCTGGCTCCCCAGCGATGGAACATAGCGGCGCACCGGCCATGGCCTGTTCGATAGCGATTGAGGAGGGCCCAATCATAACTTGCTAGGTCAAAGCCGGGTTGATGCTTGCAGGGGTCTGTGATGAGGTGTTTGTTCTTTACCTCAGCTGACTGCCAACTCTGTTTCCAAGAGTCTGGAACAGAGAAGTTCAGTGTAGGCGTAGGGGACCAGATTGGGTGACGAGACGTCAAGCGTTGGACAGGGTGGGCGAAGATATCCGCGTATATTGGCAGGTCCGGTCGAGCGTAGACGCGGGAAATGAACTTAGATGATGCCGCATCCTGACGAATATCTGGCGGGGCGATGTTGCTAAGAACTGGCAGCCATGGAACCGGGGTGGAACGGATGGTTCCAGAAATTATCCTCATGGAGGAATATAATTTGGAATCGACCAAGTGAACATGGAGCTACGGAACCGTACTGGGGCACAGTATTCTGCAGTGGAATAGCATAATGCCAGAGATGATGATTGTAGTGTGGAAGCGCTCGCGCCCCATGAGGAGCTGGCCAGTCTTGCAATGATGTTATTCCTCGCTGCCACCTATGATCTACTGCTACTATGAAAACATTCAATGGCTTGAGCTTAGATAGAAATTCTCAGTTTTTTAAATTTTTTTTATTTATAAAAAGGAAACATTAACTAAACGATAGGATAAGAGGGATACAACTTCACACAATTCCCGCCACCAGAACTCTGTATCCCATCCCCTACCCTGATAGCTTTCCTATTCTTTAACCCTCTGGGAGTATGGACCCAAGGTCCTTGTGGGATACAGAAGGTGGTAGGTCTGGCTTCTGTAATTGCTTCCCTGCTGAGCATGGGCATTGACAGGTTGATCCATACTCCCAGCCTGTCTCTGTCTTTCCCTAGTGGGGAAGGGCTCTGGGGAAGCAGAGCTCCAGGACACATTGGTGGGGTTGTCTGTCCGGGGAAGTCTGTTTGGCATCCTGCTAGCATCTGGAACCTGGTGGTTGAAAAGAGAGTTAACATACAAAGCCAAACAGATTGGGTTGCATTGGATCGACCTTCTCGTGGTGCATCCCGTGAGTACCCATTCATTGGGGAAACTGACGATCCTTCCTAGCCGACTGAATCCACATGGATCCTAGTCACTTTCAAAGCCAGCAACAAGCAGCTCCTGACAGCTTTCAACCTGATGCTGTTGACTGGCTACGGAAGAAGGGCAAACACTAGAAGAAGAAGCCAAACAGATTGTTGACCAATCATGGGCCTAAAAGCTGGAATAGTGCAGGTGAAGAGTTGGGGGTGGGGAGTCTCTGTTTTGTAGATAGCTAGTAGGCATATTTTAGTTATATTCCAAAGACCCTGTGGCTATACTAGTGTTTTTTGTTTGTTTGTTTGGTTGGTTGGTTGGTTGGGTTTTTTTTTTCTTTTTTTTTTTGCCTGAGCCTGAAATCTGATATGCAGATGTATCCTAATTATTATCTGGGGAGATGATGTCATGGCTGGAAAAAAGACCAGAAAGCTGGATCAGGGAAGAGAGTAGCTCCCTAATACGGGAAAGTGGTATAAATATTGTTGATTGTAAACCCCATCGATTTGATGTAATCTGGGGCCCATATTCAGCTTAGGAGCCTATGTGACCTCTGCATCTCTATAGATCTGAGTTCACATTCTGTGGTCATAAGTAAGAACTTTCCAAGCTGCTCCAGTATGAGGACCCATCTTCCTCAGGTGTAGCACAGAGTATATTGTCCAGCCTCCCTTCAGAGGATGGAACATTCTCTACCACTGCTGATCCAAGTTGAGGGCAAGGTCCTATGGGGGCCCACAAAGGGGTCTATTTTGTTGTTCCTGATAGAGATGACTGGTAACAGTGGAAAGAGGGATTTATTCAATGTCTAGGCCGATCATGTCTGTTTGGGAATCTCAGAACTCCCTGGGAATCTCAGAACTCCCTGACTAGGGCCCCAGCTGATAGAAGTTCTCAGTTTTAAGTGCACATGGGAATCACCTGGGGGAGCTTTTTTCAAACAACAGTTATGGTCTGGCAAAAAGCTCACTTGGATAGTGCACTGCTTTGCCATGTGCTCAACCCAGCTTCAGGTCTGGCCCAAACAGCACTAGAGGAAGCTTCGTTACTATTGCATCTCTCTCTCTCTCTCTCTCTCTCTCTCTCTCTCTCTCTCTCTCTTGCCTCTTTGTCTCCATTCTCCATCTCTCTCTGAAAAAGTCACCCTGGAATGCTGAAGCGTCAGTGATAAACAAAAAGTAAACAAACAGGAGAGTCGGGCGGTGGCACAGTGGGTTAAATGCAGGTGGCACAAAGTGCAAGGACCAGCATAAGTACCCCAGTTTGAGCCCTCGGCTTCCCACCTGCAGGGGAGTCGCTTCACAGGCGGTGAAGCAGGTCTGCAGATGTCTATCTTTCTCTCCCCCTTTCTGTCTTCCCCTCCTCTCTCCGTTTCTCTCTGTCCTATCCAACAATGATGACATCAATAATAACTACAACAATAAAAGAACAAGGGCAACAAAAGGGAATAAATAAATATTTTTTAAAAAGTAAACAAACAAAAAATGCCAGATCTCACTTAAGGAGATTCTGATTTCATTGGTTTGAAGAATATGGGCAGCAGCTTTTTCACCAAGTGTGAAAGCTACTGGAAATGAGTATAAGCTATTATGTCAAAATCCCTCACATTCTCAGAATTCCAAAAAATAAGACTTTGGCTCCAACTTTCTCAGTAAAGAATGAGGTTAAAAAAAAAAGTTTCAAAAATATAAACAATGTTTCTCTGGGAAGCTTCATTGTGTATTTTACCCAAATGGACTGGAAAGATGGCTCAGTGGTGGAATTCGGGACTAAAATGCATACTTGGGGTCCCAGGTTCAGCAATCAACACTGTATATGCTATGCCAGTGCTCAAGTCTCTCTCAGTCTCTCAGTAATTTTTTTAAAAGTTATTAAAGTGGGAGTCAGGCTGTAGCGCAGCGGGTTAAGCGCAGGTGGCGCAAAGCACAAGGACCTGCATAAGGATCCCGATTCGAACCCCGGCTCCCCACCTGCAGGGGAGTTGCTTCACAGGTGGTGAAGCAGGTCTGCAGGTGTCTGTCTTTCTCTCCTCCTCTCTGTCTTCCCCTCCTCTCTCCATTTCTCTCTGTCCTATCCAACAACGACAACAACAATAATAACTACAACAATAAAACAACAAGGGCAATAAAAGGGAATAAATAAATAAAATAAATATTTAAAAAAAAGTTATTAAAGCAGCTTTCTCAAAAAAAAAAGTCAAGGTTTGAAGTCTCGCCTGGTGTTATTATCGTCTATCTATAGCATAAAGACTTGTTTCACATGCTGTTGGGGAGCTATTTAAAAGCTGAGCACAAGTATTGCCACATAATAAGAATAACTCATGTGTAGTGATTACTTACATATACTGGGCACTACTAAGAGCAGTTTGCAGTATTATAATTTAATTCTTACGACAACCCTACTAAATAGAGATTACTGCGATCATTTTACTGATGATACAGGAGAGGTGGCTCTCTTGGGGTTACACAGATAGTAAATCAGTCAGGATTTGGAATTTAATTGTTGGAGATTTGGGGTGAAATGTAAAGGGAGAAAAACAAAAACAAAAAAAAAAAAAAAAAAACCCTCTAGACTCCAGGAAACAACAGGAAGATGGTGGGCCATAAGGCAGTAGGCTTTGCAGCTCTTGTTTGAGAAAATCTCCATGAACCAGTGACAGTTGTTTCATTGCTCTTAATGAACCAGCTCTGAACCCCCCCCGACTGTTCATCTTGGGGAGTCTAGGTTAAAATGCTGAGTCGTACAGGCAAGAAGCAGGCTCAAGCAAGATCTGGATTCACTTATGAATTATAGTGCAAGATCTAGCATGAAGAGACTTAGAGACTTGAGGGACATCACTCTTCTTCACTGGGTACCAAGGAGTTCAGCAGGGCCTTCCATAAACGACCTCATGTATAGCTCTGAGACCGATGCCTGAGCCTCACATATTTTTTATTATCTTCCTGTTTGCCAACAGCTGATGGCTATCAGTTGGGGCTAACAATAATACTTCTTGCTTTACTGAACAAAGGTTGCAACCATACCAGAACTACATTTACCATTTAAAAAAAAAAAAAGCTTTCTTATCACAAAGACATAGTCAACCACTGTAGAAAATAAAAAATAACCAGAAAAGAAAGGGGGGAAAAATCCCCCAAGCTCAAGCAGACAGAGAAAGATGGACACATGAAAGCATACTTCATCGCTCATGAGGCAGACCCCATGCAAGTGGGGAGCAGGGACTCAAACCCAGTTCCTTGTGCAAGTCTTTGTGCTTAGTATTATGTGTGCTTAACTGAGTGTGTCACCTCCTGACCCCTCATTTTAGTGTTTTTTTCCCACTCTTTTTAAAATTCTGAGTTTATAAACTCCTCACTCTAAAATGAAACCTATTAAACATATGTTTCCTTCAAACACTTTTTGTTTTTCTAGAATGACACTAAGACAGCTCTACCATCCAGTACCAGATTCTTTTTTTAATATTCATTTATTTATTTATTTTCCCTTTTGTTGCCATTGTTGTTGTTTTTTTTTGTTGTTGTTGTAGTTATTGTTGTTGATGTAGTCCTTGTTGGTAGGACATAGAGAAATGGAGAGGGGACAGGGAAGCACCTGTGAAGTGACTCCCCTGCAGGTGAGGAGCAGGGGAGACTCGAACTGAACTGGGATCATTACACCCATTACACTGGCCCTTGTGCTTTGTGCCATGTGCGCTTAACCCACTGCACTACCCCCCGACTCCCCAATACCAGATTCTTACTCTTCAAAGCACTAAGCTTCCTGAACATAAGGAAAAAAAGTTTCTCCAGGTAGAGACTGTGGGAATTCCTGTACACAGTAACCATCACCCACTACCCACCACCAACTAACACTGCCCTAAACTCTTCAACCACTGATATCTCTGACTCACTCCCTACTCTGCACAGATCTGGAAAATTAATATATAAAGTGAACTAACTTGGCGTACTGTGCCGAAGTGAAAGATTCTGAGGTGAGCCGGAGGGTTCAGGTCCTGGAACTTGATGGCAGAGGAGGACCTAGTGGGGGTTGAATGTTATGTGGAAAACTAGGAAATGTTACACATGTACAAGCTATTATATTTTATAGTCAACTGTAATCTGTTAATCCCCCAATAAAGAATTTTTTTAAAGTGAACTAACAAGCTTCTTCCAACATGAAGACCCCAAATCTCATATATTTATATGAGATTGTATTTAGGTTCCTGATTATTAACCAGTTTGTTCTGCTTTATAGCTTTTCACCTACCAAGTGAAATGTTTGGTAGGTGAAATGCTATCATAATACCAACTTGCCTTGCCTGAGCAGATAATCTCACCAATGTGTCCTGGAATCCCACCTCCCGAGAGCCCTACCCTACTAAGGAAAGATAGAAACAGACTGGGGGTATGCATCAACCTGTCAATGGCCATGTCCAATGGAGAAGCAGTTACAGAAGCCAGACCTCCCTCCTTCTGTTCCACATAAAGATCTTAAGTCCATATTCTGATGGGGATAAAGAATAGGGAAACTTCTTTTTTGTTTGTTTTTTGTTTTGTTTTTGTGGGTTTTTTTCTTTTTTATTTAAGAAAGGATTAATTAACAAAGCCATAGGGTAGGAGGGGTACAACTCCACACAATTCCCACCACCCAATCTCCATATCCCACCCCCACCCCTGATAGCTTTCCCATTCTCTATCCCTCTGGGAGCATGGACCCAGGGTCATTGTGGGTTGCAGAAGGTAGAAGGTCTGGCTTCTGTAATAGCTTCCCCGCTGAACATGGGCGTTGACTGGTCGGTCCATACTCCCAGTCTGCCTCTCTTTTTCCCTAGTAGGGTGGGTCTCTGGGGAAGCAGAGCTCCAGGACATATTGGTGGGGTCTTCAGTCCAGGGAAGCCTGGCCAGCATCCTGATGACATCTGGAACCTGGTGACTGAAAAGAGAGTTAACATACAAAGCCAAACAAATTGTTGAGCAATCATGGACCCAAAGCTTGGGATAGTGGAGAGGAAGTGTTAGGGAGGTACTCACTGCAAACTCTAGTGTACTTCTGCTTTCAGGTATATATTTTGCAGTAGTTTATAGATATGTGTGAAGATATGCTCTCTCTCACAGAAACTGGTGTATATCTAGGTTTTGGGACTTTGTCAGAAAGTGAACCACCTGAGATGAAATTAAAGTATACTATGAAAGGAAAGGTCTCACCCGAGTAATGAAGCTGAAGGGTTGTCATTCCACACGTGAAGTCTCTGGACACAGTCTGAAGTGAAGCATGTTGAGGTGGCAATCGTTGTGTTGGTTAGGTTGTGATCAGCAGATGCAATATAATTTGATATGGATTGGGAGAGGCAATAGGGAAACTTCTAATGGAGGGGAGGGGGTATGGAACTCTGGTGGTGGGAATTGAATACAATGGAATTGTAACCCTTATCCCACAATCCTGTCAATCATTAGTAAATCAATAAAAAAGTTAACTAGCAATGGTATTCACATACAAATAGAAAACTCTGAATAATATTTGTAAAAGGGCTGCTGTATCAAGTTTTTCTGGTAGATCAAGTCCTGGCAAACACATCAAATATTCAAACTAAAGTAGCATATACCATCTGCTAATGTTTGCTTTACACTGTACAGTGTGTTTTGAGCACTTTAAACATTTCCACTTTAGAGCTTCATAACAACCCAGAAAGGCAGGTCAGTATAATTTCCGTACTGATGATGAGAAACACTGAGGTCAGTGGACAAAAGAATTATAGAATCAAGTTCAGACTCTGGAGGGGTGTTAGTGGTAGAGCGTGTGCTGGGCATGTAGGGGTCCTGAGTTTGATCTGTGGCACATAGATTGTTCTTAGTCATTACCAGGGCTTCACTGCACCTGTGAGCACTTTTTTAAAAAATTATTTTATATTTTATTTATTAGGTAGAGTCAGAGAGAAGGAGGAGATGGGGAGAGAGAACCTGTAGCATTGTTTCATCAATTGTGAAGCATACCCCCAGCAGGTGGGGACTGGGGGACTTGAACCTGGGTCCATTAGGTGTGACATCACCTGGCCCTGACTTTTTCAGATAGAGGTGGAAAAACACCACAGCACCAAAACTTCCTCCAAAATGGTGGGGGCTGGACAAGAATCAGAGTTTTATAAGGAGAGAATATCAAAAAGGTAAACCAGAAACAACCAATGAGACCAGAATTCATTCTTTTTTAATTTCTTTATTGGGCAATTAATGTTTTACATTCAACAGTAAATACAATAGCTTGTACATACATAACATTTCCCAGTTTTCCATATAACAATACAACCCCCACTAGGTCCTCTGTCATGCTTCTTGGATCTTTATTCTTCCCACCCACCCTCCCCAGAATCTTTTACTTTAGTGCAATACGCCAATTCCAGTTCAGGTTCTGCTTATGTTTTCTCTTCTGATCTTGTTTTTCAACTTCTGCCTGAGAGTGAGATCATCCCATATTCATCCTTCTGTTTCTGACTTATTTCGCTTAACATGAATTTTTCAAGGTCCATCCAAGATCGGCTGAAAACGGTGAAGTCACCATGTTTTACAGCTGAGTAGTATTCCATTATGTATATATATCACAACTTGCTCAGCCACTCATCTGTTGTTGGACACCTGGGTTGCTTCCAGGTTTTGGCTATTACAAATTGTGCTGCTAAGAACATATGTGTACAGAGATCTTTTTGGGTGGGTGTGTTGGGTTCCTTATGGTATATCCCCAGGAGAGGAATTGCAGGATCATAGGGTAGGTCCATTTCTAGCCTTTTGAGAGTTCTCCAGACTGTTCTCCACAGAGGTTGGACCAATTGACATTCCCACCAGCAGTATAGGAGGGTTCCTTTGACCCCACACCCTCTCCAGCATTTGCTGCTGTTACCTTTTCTGATGTATAACATTCTCACAGGAGTGAAGTGGTATCTCATTGTTGTCTTGATTTGCATTTCTCTGACAGTCAGAGACTTGGAGCATTTTTTCATGTGTTTCTCAGCCTTTTGGATCTCTTCTGTGGTGAATATTCTGTCCATGTCTTTCCCCCATTTTTGGAGAGACCAGAATTCATTCTAATCCAGTAGTAAATACTCTGGGCATTGTGTTAACCAGGATGTGGTAAATGGAAAATAATAATGGCTAATTTTTTCCTTAAGTTTTCTTGAGATATAGTTGACATGACCATAAATCTCAGTATGTAATTTGATGTTTTGACATATGTATAGTGTAGTCTTGTGAAACCATTATTACCATAACTGAGGTAATACACATATCTACCACCCCTAAAATTTTCTGCTTGTCCTTCTATAATCCTCCCTCCCCTTCTCCTTTCTCCTTGTTCCCACCAAACTGTTCACACGTGGATATTGTCACTAAATATTATGTTTTAAAGATTTCTACATAGATCATAAACTAATGTACTTTAAGTCTAAAGTCTTCTGCTCAGCATAGTTATTTGGATATTCATCCAGGATGTTGAGTTAATAGTTTTCATTAATATATATGTATATATATTTTATTAGTGACTTACAAAATTACAAAATAACAGGGGTACAATTTCACACCATTCCCACAAGAGCTCTGTCTCCCCATTCCTTCCATTGGAAACTGCAATGGTTTTCCCAAGGTCACAGATATGGGTTGACTATTAATTCTATAACTATATTGATGTATCTTTGCCCTTTTTTTTTCTTTGGTCTTGCCTTCTCTTCCACTTTAAGTCACAGCTACACTGATTACTACTACTGAATGTCTTCCCTTTTTTCCTCTTTTGTTTCTGAATCCTGATAGAACTGGGTTTCAGAGCCCTCTAGTCATCTTCCCCTAACATTTCTTTTTCTCTGGGAGTATAGACCCAGGTTCTTTTTGGGGTGCAGAAGGTGGTAAGTATGGCTTCTGTAACCGCTTCTCTGTTGGACATGGCATTGGCAGGTCAGTCCATATCTCCAGCCTGTTTTTACCTTTCCCTAGTAGGGTAGGGCTCTGGAGAGGTGAGGTTCAGGGGCACATTGGTGAGGTCATCTGCCCAGGAAAGGAATCAGTAGCATCTGCAACTTGATGGCTAAAAGACAGAAAGATATAAATAAGGACAAATGTTTAATAAACAGAAATCAAAAAGTAGGAATAGAGCAGATAAGAATAAGAATCTTAAGGTGAAAGGAATGTAGGGAGTCTATTTCAGGTATGTTCCTTGGGGCCCATGACTTTAGTAATTTTTGCTTGAGCTTGATAGCTAACATGGAGGTGGGCTAAAAATGTTGTCTAGGATGATGGTATCAGGGCTGAGAATAGAACTAGAAAGCTGCATCAAGGCAGAGAGTAGCTCCTAAATTTGAAGAAAGTATATAAATAGAATTAACTGTTTACCTCATTGATCTGACCTAGGGCCCATGTCTGTTTACATTTAGCACACTAGCCTGATGTAACCTCTGAGTTCCTATCAATCTGAGCTTGCAATCCATGGTTACAGCTGGGAACCTTCTAGGCTGTACTCATTTCAGGAGCAGTCTTCCTGGAGAGCCAGAGTAGGCTGACCCAGCCTCCCTTCAGAATGTGGGGCAGTCCTTACCATTACTCCTTTATAATGAGGACAAGGCCCTGCAGAGAGGCCCTCAAAAGGGCTTATGTTTTCATTCCTGATGGAAGTGACTAATGAAGGTGGAGAGAGGGGTCTTTTAGAGGTCTAGGCTCATTGTATCCACAGCGGAATCCTAGGATATTCTGGCTTGAGCCCCAGCTAATGGGATGGCCAAAGAGGCCTCCCTTAAGTGAACCAGTCTTTTGCTCTTTTCCAGCTTTTGTGGTTCCTTCTTTATCTGATGAGCTTGTTGTTTTCACAGCTGATAAAGCATTGAGAGATGATTAAGCACTTTTACTTTGGGGTAGATAGTTTTCCCTAACTTATGGATACATGTATACAAGTCTCCTAGGTCCTAGCTTTTATCTAGGATTTGTAACTTCATTGCAAAGTGTGCTATCTGAAACAGAAAGGTCTCACCAGATTATTGGAGTTGGAAGGCTGACATCTCCAGTTAGGCAGCTCTGGATACAATCTGAAGCAAAAAGGCAGCGGCAGCATAATGTGGCGTGGTGGTATTGGTTGCACTGATTCTGTTGAGGTCAGCAGAGGCAGTATGGCAGGGCTGGGATCTGTAGCTTAGTGAGTTTCTAAAGAAATCGCAGTTGTATTGTGTTGAGTTTTCAGGTGATTTCCTACCCCTCCCCCCCGGTTTCACAGGAGAGTGATCTGAATCCTGCCTTCTTGCCTTCTTTTTTAAATTTATTTATTTATTTATTTTCCCTTTTTTTCCCTTGTTCTTTCTTATTGTTGTTGTAGTTATTATTGTTGTCATTATTGATGTTGTTGTTGCTAGATAGGGAGAGAGAAAGATAGACATCTGCAGACCTGCTTCACCACTTGTCAAGTGACCCCCCCCTGGGGAGCTGGGGGCTCGAACCAGGATCCTTATTCCAGTCCTTGTGCTTTGCGCCATGTGCGCTTAACCTACTGCACTACCACCCAACTCCCCACCTTCCTGCCTTCTTTTTGCTTTCTTCCTCAATAGTTTTCCATTTATTAGTTTATGTCTTAGTTAATAGTTTTCCCTTTTCTTGCTGAGTAGTAGTCCACTGTGTGAATATATTATTTAACAGTAATCTATTCTGAGAAGTGTGTCATAAAGTGATTTTTGTTGTGTGATCATCAGAGAGTATAATCACACAAACCTATATGATGTAGCCTACTACTTACCTAGGCTATATAGGAAAACCATCATCTATGTGAGTTGTCACTGATCAAGATGTAATTAAGGGACACATTAAGTAAACCACAATTTCTATACTTACTTGTGAATGGGCACTTGGTTGTATCTGCTTTGTGGCTTAGAAATTTAGTACCGGTTCGAGCCCCCGGCTCCCACCTGCAGGGGAGTCGCTTCACAGACGGTGAAGCAGGTCTGCAGGTGTCTTTGTCTCGCCATCTCTATCTTCCCCTTCTCTCTCCATTTCTCTCTGTCCTATCCAACAAGGATGACAACAATAATAACTACAATAATAAAACAACAAGGGCAACAAAAGGGAATAAGTAAATAAAAAAAAATTTTTTTAAAGAAATTTAGTACCTACTCTGGACAAAATATTCTTCTTAGTGCATTATATGTACTAAATCACACAATCATTCAGCCAATTCCATGGCAAGGGCAAGTACTCTCTCTTCTCAGCTATTGATGTGCTAACTAAGTGCCCACATGATTGAAAACCTGCTCCAGGTCCTGTAGCCGCTAAATTGCAGAGCCAGGAAAACCTGGAGAATGTGTGTGTAGAGTGAGCAAGACCCTCCCTGGGAAGGGGTGGGCAATGTCTGTTGTGCCAAGTATTTGCAGTATCCAAATTCTTCACAACTACCATCATTTTCCATCTGAACTTTCCTACAACATGATTAAATCTCCTTACAACATCAATTTCATTAATTATTTATTTTATTTTGCCTTCAGGGTTATCACTGGGGCTTGGCGCTGGCACTATGAATCCACTCCTCCTGGATGCCATTTTTTTCTTTTCATTTTTTTGATTGGATAGGACAGAAAGAAATTGAGGTAGGAGGGGAAGATAGAGAGGGAGAGACAATGGTCCGGGAGGGGATGCAGCAACTCAAGCATTGGACTCTCAAGCACGAGGTCCTGAGTTTGATCACTGGCAGCACATGTACCAGAGTGATGACTGTTTTTTTTTTCTCTCTCTCTCTCCTCCTATATTTCTCATGAATCAATAATTAAAATATTTAAAGAGAGAGGGAGAGAGGGAGAGAGAAAGATAGACACCTACAGACCTGCCTCACCACTTGTGAGGTGCCCCCCCACACACAGGTGGGCAGCCCGGGGCTCAAACTGGGATCGTTGTGCAGGTCCTTGTACTTCATACCATATGCACTTAACCCAGTGCACCACCTCATTAATTATTTCTTTGAAACGACCAGAGCACTGCCAGGGATTGAACCTGGGACCTTGGAGCCTCAGACATGAAAGTCATATACACAATCATCATGTTGTCTCCCCAGCTCCTGTAACATCAATTTCAGCTGTTCATTCAACCGAGATCATGAGTGCAGATTTACTCAGCACTAGAAATTTATGTTCTATCAAGAGACTATCACAACTTAGCCTAATCTTTTTAAAAGAAGTGTTTTTATGACTTTTGAAAGTAAATCAATGAAGATCAGGAACCTATGATTGCCACTGAGCAGTATCTTTGTATTTGAAGCTCAAGAAGAAAAACAGCTTTTCTCGTGACAGTACAGCCCCTTTTCTGAGTGTGCACGGTTTTCACAGAATGTCTTTGAGGAAAGTTGCATTGTTTCTTCTTTTTATTCTTTTAGGCTGTTCTTCCTTTTTCTCAGTTGCAGGGCTTGTGTAAATTATTGCCATCCCTAGCAGCTCTGACACAGAACACGCCTCTCCCTGCCACTTGCGAAAACCCTATTCATTTAAGGGTTCCCATAAAGATTTTGTTTCTTCAGCAGAAATGAGAGCCTTGGCTCTACAGCTGCAGACAAAAGGCATTAGTGACCCTGCCAGACTGTGCTGTAAATAATGTTGAAGGGTGCACCCAGCCTTGCAGAGCTTATCCTATTTTTTTAAATATTTATTTATTTCCTTTTTGTTGCTGTTTTTTTATTGTTGTTGTAGTTATTACTGTTGTTGTTATTGATGTCGTCATTGTTGGATAGGACAAAGAGAAATAGAGAGAGGAGAGGGAGACAGAGAGGGGGAGAGAAAGATAGACACCTGCAGACCTGCTTCACTGCCTGTGAAGTGACTCCCCTGCAGGTGGGGAGCCAGGGGCTTGAACCGGGATCCTTATGCCAGTCCTTGTGCTTTGCACCATGTGCACTTAACCCGCTATGCTACGGCCTGACTCCTGGAGCTTGTGCTATTACTCTGCTATCAGGCTTTGGGATTTGGTTAAATAAGTATGAACATGAGGACAACCAGTTCTTCTGCATCTCCAGTGGGGGGGGGGGGGTTGTAGGAGCAAGGGTAAAGAGTGGTTTTAGTAGCGAGTTGGTCTAGCAAGTGAAGTGAACTGACATTCAGTCAAGAAGGGAGAGAATGTTTACTGTGTTAACTATAATGTGTCTGGTCTGTACCTGGACAGCTGTTGATCCTTAGCTAAGACCATCTCCCAGGGGAGCCAGTTGTTTAGCAGGAAAGGAAACACTGGAGCAGACTGCAAATGTGACCCATTCCGTGAAGGACAGCCAGAGCACCATGCACTGGGGAGAGGTAGGGGGTAGCCTGGCTCAGGGCTAAAGAAATAGCTAATCTGACTTCTTTTTTAGATTTTTTTTATTGGGGAGATTAATGGTTTATAGTAAAATACAGTAGTTTGTACATGTGTAACATTTCTCAATTTTCCACCTAACAATTCAACATCCCTAGGTCCTCCTCTGCCATCATGTTCCAGGACCTAAGCCCCCACCCCCACCCCAGAGTCTTTTACTTTGTTGCAATACAATGATTCCAGTCCAAATTCTGCTTTGTGTTTTCTTATTTTTCCAAAATGTTTTTTTCTATTATTAGTGATTTAATAATGATCGACAAGACTGTGAGATAAGAGAGGTACAGTTCATACATTTCCCACCACCAGAGTGCCATATCCCATCCCCTCCACTGGAATCTTCCCTATTCTTTATCCCTCTCAGAGTATGGTCTTTACAGGGAGCAGAAGGTAGGAGGTCTGGCTTCTGTAACTGCTTCTCTGCTGGACATGGGTGTTGACAGGTCAATCCATACCCATGGCTCTGGGCAGGTGGGATTCCAAGACCCATCAAGCCCACATTGGTGAGGTCCTATGCCCAGGGAAGTCAGGTTGGCATCATGGATTATGATTTTTTTTTTTTTGCCTCCAGGGTTATTGCTGGGGCTTGGTGCCTTCAGTATGAATCCACTGTTCCTGGAGGCTATTTTTTCCCATTTTGTTGCCCTTGTTATGCTTGTTGTAGTTGTTATTGTTGTCATAGATGTTGTTGTTGTTGTTGGATAGGACAGAGAGAAATGGAGAGAGGAGGGGAAGACAGAGAGGAGGAGAGAAAGATAGACACCTGCAGACCTGCTTCACCGCTTTCGAAGTGACCTCTTGCAGGTGGGGAGTCAGGGGCTCAAACCAGTATCCTTATGCTGGCCCTTGAACTTTGCACCATGTGCACTTAACCTGCTGTGCTACTGCCCAACTCCCGAATTATGATTTTTAAATATAAGGCCTTCACAGGCACCACCACTGAGCCATCTTTACACATTTTTTCCCTTTTCCATTTCTTTGTGAAAGAGACATAAAAACATCATTCCATCATCATCCATAGAGTTGCATCTGTTTCTATCAGTGGTGCTCTCATGTGGTGTCTGAAATTGAACCCAGGGCCTCCGGCCGGGGGGGGGGGAGCATGAATTCTATCTGTTGAGCCACCTCCCAGGTTGCTGAAACCCCAGGGACTTTATTTATTTATTAAAATATATATATATTACTTAGGGGGCAGACAGTGGCATACCTCATTAATCACACACATTACAATGTGCAGAAATCCAGGTTCAAGCCCCTGGTCCCCACCTGGAAAGAAAAGGCTTCATGAGAGTTGAATCAAAGCTGCAGGGGTCTCTCTGTCTCTTCCCTTCTATCTTCCTTTCCCCTCTCAATTTCTCTCTATCTCTATTTAATAATAAATAAAGAGATTTAGGAGGCCAGGTGGTGGTCCACCTGGTTGATCATACATGTTACAGTGCACAAGGAACTGAATTAGAGTCTGCAGTAGGAAAGCTTCATGAGTGGTGAAGTAGTGCTGCAGGCGTCTCTCTGACTCTTTCCCTCTCTGTATTCCCTTTCTGTTGGTATGTTCCCTTCCCCCCGACCTCTGAGAAAAATTGGTTTGCCCCTTGCTAGTTTCACGCTAGCTTTCTCCCCGCCCCCTATGCTAAGGACGGGCAGAGTCCCAGCAGCAGCAGGGGAGATAGGATGATGGAGAAAAGCACATGGTGTGGTGATTTGCCCGTTCGTGAATAAAGATATACAGCTTCTCAGCCCAGCCGTGTGTCCCCGAGTCTCTGTTACCTGCCCGTGAAGCCAGCTCGGTTAAAACAACACCTTTCCTCTTGATTTCCAGTAATCTCTATCAAATAAATAAAGATAATAAAAATTCAAAAAGAAATATTTAAATTTCTTTATTCATTTAAGATAGAGACAGAAAGAAACTGAGAGGAAAGGGGAAAAAGGATATATGGAGAGACACCTACAGCATTGTTTCACCACTAATAAAGCTTATCTCCTTGGTTGTGGGGCCAGGGACTTGAACCTGGGTCCTTGAGTACTGTAACATGTGTTATTCTATTGGGTGTGCTAAGGCCTGGCCTGGCCTTTTTTATTTTTTAATTGCCACCAGGGTTTTATTGCTGGGGCTCTGTGCCTACAAAACGAATCCACCACTCCTGGCAGACATTTTGTTTCCTATTTATTATTTTATTTATTTATTTTTACTTGGTAGAACAGAGATAAATTGAGAGGGGGAAATAAGGAGATACAAAAGGAAACACTCCTAAAGCACTGTTTCACTGCTTGTAAAGCTGCCTCCTGCAGGTGGAGACTTGAGGCTTAAAGCCAGATCAGTTTGCCAACCCCAGGGCCCTCCCTACCCAGGGACTTTTGACTGAGTCCTGACACGTGAGTCAGGCTCAATCATCGAGGAGAGAGCTTGTGTACAATGTAAGAGCAAGGCAGAGGTCTAGGCCCATCATGTCAGGCACAGGCAAAAACTAGTAAAGTCATGGACCCCTTGGAATATACCTAAAGTAGGCCTACTAGCTTCTTCCAAAACGGAGACCCCCAAATCTTCATCTACAATTTTCTTGCCTTTAGGTTCATGATTAGTCAACAATGTGTTCTGCTTTATATCTTAACTCTATTTTAGCCATCAAGTTCCAGATGCTACCATGATGCCAACCTGACTTCCCTGGGCAGATAACCCCACCAATGTGTCCTGGAGCCCTGCATCCCCAGATCCCTGCTCCACTAGGGAAAAAGAGAGACAGGCTGGGAGTGTGGATCGACCTGCCAATGCCCATATTCAGTGGAGAATCAATTACAGAGGCCAGCTTCCACCTTCTGCACCCCATAATGACCCTGGGTCCATACTCCCAGAGGGATAAAGAATAGGGAAGCTATCAAGGGAGGGAATTGGATATGGAACTCTGTGGGTGAGCATTGTGTGGAAATGTACCCCTCTTATCCTATAGTCTTGTCAATATTTTCGGAAATTTTATAAATAATCTTAAAAAAAGAAGAAGAGCAAGGCAGAAAGGCCTACACTAGAAAATGTGTACAGTTCTCTTGGAGAAATGGAAATGTGGCCATTTGAGGCAATAGGAGGGACGGTGGAGCCCCACTTTACTAAGGAGAATAAGCAAATTCTGAGGAATGAACTACTGTGTCCAACTCTTCATGGCAGGGACTCCACAATTCCCATCCATACAGCATTTGACCATGTCCTCCCACTAACTTATTCCCATCTACCTCTTAAAATAATACTTGGAAGAGGAAAAAAAAAAAAACCTAGGAGTTAGCTTGGTGGTAATTTTGAATTTCCAAGCATGAGGTCCCCAATTTGACTGGCACTACATATGACTAAGCTCTGCTCTGGCCTCTGTCTGCTCTCTGTCCTATCTCTAGCTCATGAAGTAAAATCGTATATATATATAATTTTATTTTTAATATATATATTAAATGCCACCATTTGGGCCCTATGGAATATAACTAAATAGGCCTACTATCTACAAAAGGAGACCCCTCAACTCTTTTTCTGAACTATTCCATCCTTTAGGTTCATGATTAGTCAATATGTTAACTCTTTTTTTTGGCCACCAGGTTCCAGATCCTAACATGATGCCAAATGGACATCACTGGACAGACAATCCCACCAGTGTGTCCTGGAGCCCCACTTCCCCGGAACCCTGCCCCACTAGGGAAAGAGAGAGACAGGCTGGGAGTATGGATCGACCTGTCAACGTCCATGTTCAGCAGGGAAGCAGTTATAGAAGCAGACATTCCACCTTCTGCATCCCACAATGACCTTGGGTCCATACTCCCAGAAGGATAAAGAATAGGAAAGCTATCAGGGGAGGGGATGGGATATGGAGTTCTGGTGGTGGGAATTGTGTGGGGTTGTACCTCTCTTATACTATGATTTTTGTCAGTGTTATCTTTTTATAAGTAAAAATTTAAAAAAAAAGAATAGTAAAAAGAAAAAGCAGGAGGGACAAAGGAAAAATGGCTGGCAGGAATGGTGGATTCTCTGTGTTGGCTTTGAGCCCCAGTGGCAATAGAACAAACAAGCAGGAAAAAATGTCACCATTTTAGAGAAAAACTAAAGCTCAGAAAATTTTTCTTAAGATGGCACAATAGGAGGCCAGGTGCTGGTGCACCTGGTTGAGTGCACATATTATAGTGTGCAAGAACCAGGTTTGAGCACTTGCAATGGAGAAGTTTCATGAGAGGTGAAGCAGTGCTGCTTCTCTCTCTCTTCTTCCCTCTCTATTTCCTCTTCTCCTCTCACTTTCTTACTCTATCCCAAACAAGCAAATAAATAAAAATATTAAAAAACAAAAAGATGAGTGGTCCGGGAGGTGGTGCAGTGGATAAGGCTTTGGACTCTCAAGCATGCGGTCCCAAGTTCAATCCCTGGAAGCACATGTACCAGAGTGATGTCTTGTTCTTTCTCTCTTTCTCCTATCATTTCTCATGAATAAATAAGTGAAACTTAAAAAAAATATATATATATAGATATAGATATAGATATATGGTACAACAAAAAACCTCAGAGTCGACTAATGTGGTGAATGCCAAACTTGTAGCAAGTGTAGAAAGATACTGAAGAGCCTTTCAACATTCAGTTTCTGGGGTCTGGCAGTGGCATACCCAGTGGTGGTTGAATGCACACATTACCATGCTCAAATCGCTGAATTAAAGCCCCTAGTCACCACCTGCAGGGGGGAGGCTGTGCTGCAGGTATCTCTCTTTCCACCTTCTTTCTTATTTTTTTATTTTTAGTGATTTAATATTGATTTACAAACATATGACATAACAGAGGCATCCCCATTCCCTCCATTGGAAACTGCAATGGTTCTCCCAAGGTCACAGATATGCGGTGACTATTAGTTCTATAACTATATTTATATATCTTTGCCCTGATGTGTCTTAGTGTCTTTAAGTCTGGGTTAATTCTGTTTGAGGCCCTCTGGGCTTCTTGAACCTTAATGTCTTTTATGTTGTCTAGACTAGAGAAGTTCTCAGCTATTATGTCCTGTAGAATGCTTTGCTTTGTGGTTACTGTGAGGCTTATATAAAACAGCATTTACTTAAAAGAATCTATTTTAAGTTGACAATAGTTTAAATCTGAATATATTCTAAAGCTCTGTGTTCTTACTATTCCCCCATTCTATGTTTGGTATAACATATCTTTTTTTTCTTATTTTTTTAATTTGTAATTATGGTAGGTTATAAGATTATAAGATAGTGTATAGCTCTACACCACACCCACCACCTAAGTTCTGTGTCCCCACCCTCCCACCTCCCAGTGATAAACACTATAATTCTCACAAGTCATAGAAACAAGCAAACATTCGTTTGTTTCTGGTCTTTTTTTTTTCAAGTTCATCTATATCAGATCTCTGGATTCCACATATGATTGAAACTGTCTCATAGTTGTCTTTCATCTCTACTTATTTCATTAAGCATAATCACCTCCAGTTCCAAACATTTTGTCCCAAAGGACACAATATAATCTTTTGTTTTGAATGCATAGTAGTATTCTATGGAATATATATCTCATAATATCTTTAGCCAGTCATCTGATAATGGGCATTTAGACTGCTTCCACTCTTTGGCTACAGTGAATAATGCTGCTATGAAAATAGTTTTATATTTCTTCACATTAATGTTTCAGTGTCTTTTGGACAAATGCCTAAGGATAGTATCACTAGATCTTAAGGTGATTCCATTGTTATTTATTTAAGGACTCTCCATCCATACAGTCTTCCAAAGGGGTTGTACCACTTGGTACAACTTATACCTTTCAACCTTATTTATCCTTTAACAAATTATTTTATTATATTTAGTCTTACTTTTTTTTTACTTTTTAGCCTTTATACTAACTTTATAAATTATTAACCTACCAAAAAATATTAACCCACCCCTTCACAATATAAGGTTAGTTTGAATTTTACTATATCTTTGCAAGTGAAATTAAAATTTCCGTGTGTTCTCCTGTTACCAATTAGTGCCCTTTGTTTCAATTTAAAGAGGTCCTTTTAGCATGTCTTTTATAATTTTTTTGTTATTTTTATTTATTTGATAGAGATAGTCAGAAATCGAGAGGGAAGGGGAGACAGAGAGTAACAGAGACAGAGAGACACCTGCAGCCCTGCTTCACCACTTATGAAGCTTTCCTTCTGCAGGTGGGGACTGGGGGCTCGAACCTGGGTCCTTGTGTATTGTAACACATGCCCTCAACCAGGTGTGCCATCACACCTGAACATGTCTTTCACGGTCTCTACTATAATGATGAGCTCCCTTAGCATTTGCTTTTCTAGAGAACGCCTTAGCTTTCCTTCAACTGTGAATGACAGTGCTGCCAGACAGCACACTTTTTATTTGAAAGTTTTTTTAATATTTTTTATTATAGGATAGAGACAGTCAGAAATTGAGAGGGAAGGGGAAGAGAGAGAAGGAGGGACACAGAGACTCCTGCCGCATGCTTCATCACTCATGAAGCTTTCCCCTGCAGGTAGGGCCTGGGGCCTTGAACTTGGGTCATTGTGCACTGTAATACGTGTGCTCAGCCAGGTGCACCACCACCTGGTTCTGAAAGGTTTTTTTTTCTGTCAGCTCTTTGAGAGTAAGATGGAAGTGGCATGATATATTCAAAGATTTTGCTGAAAAATCTGATAGATTTATTAGGGATCTCATATGTAACAAATTGTCTGTTGTTAATTTTAAAAAATTACATGTTTAGAGCTTAGCATTTTAGTTACAAAGAATAAGAAAGAAACATGAGGAGGTATAGGTCTTCTCCTGAGTTTCCCGGTTAGATCTCTGTACCCTGGTGTCCCTCCCTGTTGCTGCTCCAGATTCTGAGGGTAGTAGCAATGGAGACTCAGAGTTGCACTTGGTGAGTCTCTGGGGAGTCCTTTCCTCCCTTCAGCTGTCCCCTTGTTGGTGGAGCAGACTGGAGGTGGTGTCTCCACTGACAAACTGCCGAACTGTTAGCAGTCACTTAATCTCTCCTTAGGCCCCTCTCTCCTCTCTGTCGCCAGCCATGCGTGTTTGTACTCACGGGTGATTTGCTGGGTTTCTGTGGTCATTCTAGTCCTGTCTTGTTTCAGTCTGGGTGGTCTCCTTTGGTATTCCTAGTTGATCCGGGAGAGGAGAGGAGAGGAGAGGAGAGGAGAGGAGAGGAGAGGAGAGGAGAGGAGAGGAGAGGAGAGGAGAGGAGAGGAGAGAAAGCGATCTGCTGCTCGTAGCTCCGCCTCTGGAAGTCGAATCCAAGCCATCAGGTTCCAGAAGCTATCATGATGCCAACCTGACTTCCCTGGACAGATGACCCCACCAATGTGTTGTGGAGCCCCACTTCCCCAGAGTCCTGCCCTACTAGGGAAAGAGAGAGAGAGACTGGGAGTATGGATTGACTGTCAATACCCATGTTCAGTGGGGAAGCAATTAGAGAAGCCAGACCTTCCACCTTCTGCACTTTATGATGATCCTGGGTCCATACTTCCAGAGGGATGAAGGATAGGAGAGCGATCAGTGAAGAGGATTGGATACAGAGTTCTGGTGGTAGAAATTGTGTGGAATTGTACCCTTCCTATCCTATGGTCTTGTCAATATTTCCATTTTATAAAAATTAAGAAAAGAAAAAAAAAAAAAAAAGAAACATGAAAGCACCACTCCTCTCTGGCATATGCAGTGCAGGTGATCAAACCAGGAACCTCATACATGAATTCCTGTGTTGACCAGACTCAAGCAATCAAAGGATGTCCTTAAGTGACAACCACAAAACTAGAATACCAGACATATGTACAAGGTTCCCTCTGATACCAGGGCTCTGGAGCACAATAAAGTATGTAAAGATATAATACCTACCTTCTGTTATCTCTGGTGATGATTAGAGTTAATCTTTAGATGTGCATTTAATTAGAAACCCTCCTCTGTTCAAATAAAGTAAGAGATCTCTTTTCAAAGAAAGGCTGCCCTCCTCTGTGTGTTCTCTTTCTGCTGTATCCTGGTGGTTGTAGCCAGTTGATAACTTTTTAAAAAATTATTATTCATTTTCCCTTTTGTTGCCCTTGTTGTTTTATTGTTGTAGTTATAATTATTGTTATTGTCGATATCATTGTTGTTGGATAGGACAGAGAGAAATGGAGAGAGGCAGGGAAGACAGGGAGGGAGAGAGAAAGAGAGACACCTGCAGACCTGCTTCACCACTTGAGAAGTGACTCCCCTGCAGGTGGGGAGTGCCTGGTCCTTGGGCTTCCTGCCATGTGCTCTTAACCCACTGAGCTACCGCCCGACCCCGCCCCCCCACAGTTAATAACTTTTATCTCTACTTGTGGCAGTCCTGTGATGCCTACAAGGAAAACCTCCATTGTAATCCAGAGATGTCCCCTGAATAGCAGCTGCAGAGGCAGCTGGTGATCTGGAGTGAATCAATCGGGAAAAGACAAAGATGGTATCTACCAGCCTCTGAGCCCACACAATACCTCAGAAGACATTGAGGTGTGTCACAAGGTATTGGTATTTGTACTGCTATTACTATTGCTATTGGTATGCGATTGACCCTTGAACAATGCTAGGGTTAAGGGCACCAAAACCTCACATGATCAACAATCCATATCTAACTTTTGATTCCCCTAGTAGTTAACTCTACTAATATCTTTACTCATGACCAGAAGCCTTACAACCAACAGTCTTACTGAAAGCATAGCTTACTAGCAAAATTATGTTATCTGCATTATGTACTGTATCCTTACAATAAACTCCACTAGAGGGAAGAAATTGTTATTAAAAATAATAAAGATGAGAAAATATATTTGTACTCCTAAACTGTACCAACATGGCAAGTTTAAGTAATCTGCACATCTTTGCGTGTTTCATAAGAAAGTCTGAATGTAAGTGGACCCACGCAGTGCAAGCAGTTGTTTTGTGTATACCAGATTGTTTATGAGTACTACCATATATAAAGTGAAGGGAAATTATATTTTTTTCATTTGAAATTGTAACACAGGCTTTTCACTATTTTGGGTGTCGGGTTACCTATTACTGGTGATGTCATTCATGGAACTTCAGAATCCACACAGCTCACCTGCTCAAGTTTCCATATGTAATTAACATATGGTGGCTTTACATGTTTGAAACAGTCTTTTGATTGCTTTAGTGTATCTCTAATGCATTTGCTTATTCTACTATAGATGTTTATTAATCAGGCTATTTTTATATTTGTGTTAGAGGTAGAGCATCACTGTTTATTATTTATTCTTGTTTCATTGTTACTGATTTTTCATTATCTTTGCCTTTTTAAATGACACAGATAATATCTCTAATTTCCCTTTTGGTACAGTGAAAGGAGCATAAGAAAATAAGTTTGTGATAAGTGAAGTCTTGAACTTAAGAATGACTGTCACAGGGCTGGGAAGATAACATAATGGTTATGCAAAAGCCTTTTAAACCTGAGGCTCTGAAGTCCTAGGTTCAATCTTCAGCACCACCATAAGCCAGAACTGAGCAGTGTTCTGGTCTCTTTCTCTCTTTCTCGGCATCTTTCCCTCTGTATCTACTCTTTCTCACTAAAATAAACTATATATCAAGAGAGAGAGAGAATGACTGTCACAGAGGAAGAAGACAACAACTATTTTCCAACTCACAGGGAGAAACGTGGTGCTCTAGCGTGTGTCAGATCCCAACCCTGAACACAAGGCTGTCTGTGGCCAGGGGAAGGGAATGTTTTTCTGGGCTAGTTGAGTGTTCTTGGGCAGGGACATGGGCGGAAACAGGGAAATAAGATGTCTAGTTACACATTCCCACCAGAGCCATACAGAGTTAGGGAAAACTTCCCAAAAGTCAAAGTGGGCTGCTATTACCACAAGCAGAATGGAAGCTGGACAGACTGATGTGACGATTATCCCCAAATTAGATAATTGTCCGAATTATCTGCCAATCCACATATGACTTAAAACCAAAGTAATGGAAAAGTGTTGATGAACTATCCTGTAGGGCTTATTAAAAAAAAAAACTAGCACAGGCCAGATTGCTAAGGAAGAAGAGTAACAAAGTTATCATTAAAATGCAAGAAATGTTATTAAAGAAAAAAAATTCAGGATCTACTCTAAACAACATTGGTGATGCAACAGAAAGACTCTGCCAAGAGTTGGCAGGAATTCTGACCATGCTGCACTCACACACAGTGGGAGATGGCATCCAAGCTCCATGGTTGACTTGATCAGTCCCTAGGAAATACTAGCAAAGCACTAATTTCGGTAACCCTTGGCTGCATGTAAGCAGTCACACATAACAATGACACCCTAGGGAATTGTATCCACTTACCTGAGAACCAGGGAAAAGATTTGCATTGCTTTTATCCATGGATGGTCTATCTAGATGTTCCTTCTCATGAAATACAGATTATATTTCTTATAAAAACATAGCCTGAGGAGTTATCTATAAATGCATGCTCCCTAGTTGGGTTTTTCATGGAACTAAGGAATGAACAGGTGAACCTAGAATATTGGAATTCTACTTTGTTAATGAAGGGGCTGTACATGATGAAGGAGGTGAGGTGGAGGTTATAAAACATCATGTCATGGGAGTTGGTAGCACAGCGGGTTAAGCGCAGGTGGCGCAAAGTGCAAGGACCAGCGTAAGGACCCCAGTTCGAGCCCCTGGCTCCCCACCTGCAGGGGAGTCACTTCACAAGCAGTGAAGCAGGTCTGCAGGTTAGGTTTCTCTCCCCCTCTCTGTCTTCCCCTCCTCTCTCCATTTCTCTCTGTATTTAACAATGACATTAATAACAACAATAATAACTACAATAATAAAACAAGGCAACAGAAGGGAATAAATAAATAAATATTTAAAAAAATTTTTAAAAACCATCATGTCATAATTTGGGAGTAAAGTGGAAGAAAATTACAAGAGCATTAGGCAATGAGCAATTTGAGTCCAGGAATGTGGCCTATCTGACCTCCATCTTCCACCATCCCTCATCCAACACAACCTACTGAAGAGCAAGGAGTATTCCATCAACCTATTCCTCCCTGTCAATAAACTAAACTAAACTAAATAAAGTAAAACAAAACACACCTTCTTCTTTCCTTGAAAATTTTATGTTCTGACCAGAATTATCTACTCAACCATCTCAGCTCAATCAATGAGATCATTACCCCCCCGCCCAGTTCACCAGAATAAAGCAGTTCCCTCAGTGAATATGTGACTTTACCCTTGAAAGGTCTTAGATTTCACTCTAGGGGTGATAAAATTTAATTGCTTGTACTAATATTTTATTAAATTTAGAAGTGGTATATGTAAGATATACTAATTGGTACCTCTTTGTAATTTTTTATTCTCTAAAGACTTATTATTTCATGAGAGTTTCCTGTGTGAGAGAGATGGAGAGATAGAAGTCAGAGCACTACTCCACATATGTGGCATTTGGGATCAAACTGGGAACCCTAGGGATGCAAGACTTGCACTCTACCAGTAAAATTATTGCACTGGTACAGGCTTGTAATTTTTTCCCAGGATTATCGCTGGGGCTTGGTGTTGGCACTGCAAACCCATCACTACCAGCAGCCATTTTTCTTCCTTTTTTTTTTCTCACTCACAGGCAGATTATTTTCTGGGGAGATGGTATCATAAACCTTGGGAAAAGGACTAGAAAGCTGGATCAAGGAAAAGAATAGCTCGCAAATATGGGGAAAGTATATAAATTTTGTTAACGGTAAATCCTATCAGAGACCTACTAACTTTTTCCAAAACAGAAACCCCAAATCTTCATCTACAATATTCTTGGGGGTGGGGGGTTGTGGTAGCGAAGCCAGTTAAGCACACACGGCATGAAGTGCAGGGACTGGCTCAAGGATCCCGGTTTGAGCCCCTGGCTCCCCACCTACAGGGGAGTTGCTTCACAAGCAGTGAAACAGGTCTGCAAGTGTCTTTCTCTCCCCCTCTCTGTCTTCCCGTCCTCTCTTGATTTCTCTCTGTCCTATCCAACAACGACATCAATAACAACAATAATTACAACAATAAAACCACAAGGGCAACAAAAGGGAAAAAATAGCCTCCAGGAGCAGTGGGTTTGTGGTGCAGGCACCAAGCCCCAGCAATAACTCTGGAGGCAAAAAAATACAATAGTCAACAATTTTTTCTGCTTTATACCTTAACTCTTTTTCAGCCACCAGACTCCAGATGCTACCATGATGCCAGCCTAACTTCCCTGGGTGGACGACCCCACCAATATGTCCTGGAGCCCCACCTCTCCAGATCACTGCCCTACTAGGGAAAGAGAGAGACAGGCTGGGAGTATGGACTGGCATGCCAATGCCCACCTTCTGCACCCCATAAAAATAGGAACGCTATCAAGGGAGGAAATTGGACCCAGAGTTCTGGTGGTGGGAATTGTTTGGAATTGAACCCCCTCTTATCCTATAATCTGGTCAATGAATAAAAAAAAATTTTAATTCTTAATGGGGTGTAGATGGTAGGAGGTCTGGCTTCTATAATTGCTTCTCCGCTGAACATGGACATTGGGAGGTCAATCCATACCCCCAGCCTGTTTCTATCGTTCCCTAGTGGGGTAGGGCTCTAGGAAAGGTGAGGTTCCACAGGGCACATTGGTGAGGTTGCCTGCCCAGGGAAGTCAGGGTGATGACACGGTAGCATCTGCAACTTGGTGGCTGAAAGACTGTAAGATATAAAGCAGAACAACTTTTTTTTTTTAATTTTTGCTTCTAAATTTTTTATTTTTTAATTTTGTTTTATTTACCAGCGCACTGCTCAGCTCTGGCTTATGATGGTGCAGGGGATTGAACCTGGAGCTTTGGAGCCTCAGTCATGAGAGTCTCTTTGCATAACATTTATGCTATCTACCCTCGTCCCAGAACAACTTGTTTAATAAACATGAACCCACAGGAAGGAATAGAGCAGATGAAAATAGGGGTCTTCATGTGAGAAGATTCTAGGAACTTTATTTTAACTATATTCAAAGGGGCCCATGACTTTACTAATTTTTGCCTGAACCAGATACAGGTGGGCTAAATGTATTGTTTGAGAAGATGGCATCAGAGTTTAGAATAGGACTAGAAAGCTGAATCAGGGTAGAGAGAAGCTCCCAAATATGGGTAAAGTATATAAATGCCGTTAACTGTCAACCTCACTGATCTGACCTAGGGCCCATGTCCATTCATATTTAGCACAGGAGTCGTGTAACCTCTGAGTCTCTGTCAGTCTGAGCTCACTTGTTTGTAATTTTAAAAGGACTTGGCAGGGGTCGGGCGGTAGTGCTGTGGGTTAAGCGCATGTGGCGCAAAGCGCAAGGACCGGCTCCTAAGGATCCCGGTTCGAGCCCCGGCCCTCCATCTGCAGGGGAGTCACTTCACAGGCAGTGAAGCAGGTCTGCAGGTGTCTATCTTTCTCTCCCCCTCTCTGTCTTTCCCTCCTCTCTCCATTTCTCTCTGTCCTGTCCAATAAGCGATATCAACAATAACAATAATAACCACAACAAGGCTATAACAAGGGCAACAAAAGGGGGAAAAATGGCCTCCAGGAGCAGTGGATTTATGGTGTAGGCACTGAGTCCCAGCAATAACCCTGAAGGCAAAAAAAAAAAAAAAAAAGGACTTGGCATTGTAGAGTGTCCAATATATAGCCTTGTGATACTAATGTAACATATATATTTGAGCATCCAATTTTAATAGACTGTTTCTAAGTTCATAGTGTTATAAATAATGCCTAAGATAATGAGAAAATGACTATTGCCATTCACTGACTTCTTTAAACTTTGTTTGGTTCTTAAGTATTGGCAAAGGGTGTGCTTGTTAGTCTACTATTTGAGGTGCTTAAAATTGATTATATAGCATTTATAAATGCAGTGTAAGATATTAAATGCAGTGTAAGATATTTATAGGACTAGAATTATGTTTCAGAATGGAGTCACGTTTACTATGGAGATGGTCTTGATTCCTCTTTTTCATGCATTGCCAGTTCATGGCAAGACCTGTTGACTCTCCCTTTAAAATAGACCCAGAATATATGCCCTTCTCTCACCTTCTCTACTATTTCCAAATATTCTGACCACCACCATCTCTTACCCAGACTTAAATATATATATATATATATATATATATATATATATATATATATATATATAGAGAGAGAGAGAGAGAGAGAGAGTTTGGAACTGATTCCATTTCTTCTTTTTTTTTTTAAAGTTTTTTTTAAATTTATTTTATTTTATTTTTTCCCTTTTGTAGCCCTTGTTGTTTTTATTGTTGTTGTAGTTAGTGTTGTTGTTATTGATATTGTCGTTGTTAGATAGGACAGAGAGAAATGGAAAGAGGAGGGGAAGACAGAGAGCGGGGGAGAAAGATAGACACCTGCAGACCTGCTTCACCACCTGTGAAGTGACCCCCTGCAGGTGGGGAGCCAGAGGCTCGAACCAGGATCCTTATGCTGGTCCCTGTGCTTCGCACCACGTGCGCTTAACCCACTGCGCTACTGCCCGACTCCCATTTCTTCTTTTTTTAAACCAGCCTTTGGTTCATTCCTTCTGGAAACTTCCTTTCACACCTGGGGCTAATAACTCCAGTTGTAGCCTTCTGACTCATGTCCTACTATTATTCCTCTTGCTTACTCTGGATTCATTGCTGAGTGATTGCTACTGTTTAAGAAACTCTGATATTTTTTCTTTTGCCAAGAATGATCTTTTTCCAGGTGGTCACATTGTTCATGCCTAGCTTTTTTTCTGCTAAAATACCCCTCAGAAATGTCTCCATTAGAGCAGTCTGGAGAACTCTCAGAAGGCTAGAAATAGACCTACCTTATGATCCTGCGATTCCTCTTCTGGGGCTATATCCTAAGGAACCAAACATACTCATCCAAAAATATCTGTGTATACCTAATGTTCTTAGTAGTACAATTTGTAACAGCCAAAACCTGGAAGCAACCCACCTGTCCAACAACAGATGAGTGGCTGAGTAAGTTGTGGTCTATATACACAATGGAATACTACTCAGCTATTACAAATGGTGAATTCACCTTTTTCAGCCCATTCTGGATGGAGCTTGAAGGAATCGTGTTAAGTGAGATAAGTCAGAAATGGAAGGATTAATATGGGATGATCTCACTCACCCGAAGAAAAACAAGGTCAGAAGGGAAAATACAAAGCAGAACTTGGACTGGAGTTGGTGTACTGCGCTAAAGTAAAATGGGGTTGGTAGAGAGGGTTCAGGTCCTGGAACATGATGGCAGAGGAGGAGCTAGTGGGAGTTGTATTAGTACATGGAAAACCGGGAATTTTTGTGCTTGTACAAACTATTGTACTTCACTGTTGACTATAAGCCATTAATTCCTCAATAGATTAAGAAAAAAAGTCTCCACTCACCATGGTATGTCACCATGTCCATGCCCTCCTTTCTTCCCCCTTCATTCTCTAGCTCCCTGGCTGTCCCTCCTCCCCCAATTCCACTTTTCTTGATAGCAAATCTGACAGATTATAAACTAAGTATTCCATTGGATTTCTGAAAAGTTCTGAGTATATTTAGGATGGTTTCAGTGCTATTATAAGTTTTTAGCATTGGTTTTGCCTATATTTAAAGCAGAGTGACTCTATATAAATAGCAAACATGAAGTACTTGTGACCTGCTAGGCATCCTTCCAAGAAATTTCACCACTCAGTTCTCACTGTATGACTATTTCTACTTCCATTTCTCAGATGAGGAATCTGAAAAAGAGAAAGATCAAGTGTCTTTCATTTATGAGGTCACACAACCAGAAGTGATGAGGAGGAATTCCAGTTCAAGCTATTTGGTTCCAAGATCCACTCACCGCCTTCCCTATGAGGTGCAGGGGAAAGGCTGGGGTTTGTCTCTGCCTCCAGTGACCTAGGACAAACACCTTGACCTCCATCTTTTTTGCACAGTGGCTTACTTTCAACTCTGAGTCTTGGCTAACAGGAATTAGACAGAATTTTCTGCCTATGAAGAGTTGTTGCTGAGAAGTGAGTGGGAGGGAATTGGCTAGAAAACTTAAGACGATCTGGCTCATGGGTTCTCTTAAATATTAAATCCTTCTCTAAGAGAAATGAACAAGCATATACTTAGGCAGACAATTTCAGATGCCTCATATATTCCCTAACAGTCTGGATCTGAATATAAACAATAAATCTCAGAGACAGGAGGTAGTCCTGAATGCTGTCCCGCTGTCTGTCTCCCTTCCTCCTTTTCTTCCTTCCTTCTTTCTTCCTCCCTTTCTTTCCTTCTTTCTCTCCTCCTCATCCTCCTTCTCGTCGTCCTTCTACTCCTCTTTCTTCTTCTTCCTCTCTCTCTGTCTTTATTTTTATTGATTTAATGATTGACAGGACCGTAGGATGAGAGGGTACAATTCCACACAATTCCTGCCACCAGAACTCTGTATCCCATCCCCTCTTTTGGAAGCTTTCCTATTTTTTTAATTTTTATTTTTAAAAAGGAAACACAAAAGCCATAGGATAAGAGGAGTATAGCTTTGCACAATTCCCACCACCAGAACTCCATATCCCATCCCCTCCCCTGATAGCTTTCCTATTCTTTATCCCTCTGGGAGTATGGACCCAAGGTCATTGTGGGATGCAGAAGGTGGGAGGTCTGGCTTCTGTAATTGCTTCCCTGATGAACATGGGCATTGACAGGTCGATCCATACTCCCAGCCTGTCTCTCTCTTTCCCTAGTGGGGTGGGGCTCTGGGGAGGTTGTCTGCCCAGGGAAGTCAGGGTGGCGTCATGGTAACATCTGCAGCTTAGTGGCTGAAAAAGAGTTAAGATATAAAGCAAAAACAAATTGTCTAGTAATCAAGACTATAGCAGATGATTTGGGATCTCCATTATGAAAAAGCTAGTAGGTCTATTTTAGGTATATTCCAATATACCTAAAGTCAAGGGACCCATAATTTTTGCCTGAGCCCCACAGCTGATATGCAGGTGGGCCAAAGGTATTATCTAGGGAGATGGTGTCATAGAAATAGGACTAGAAATCTGGATCAGGGCAAAGAATAGTTCCCAAATATGAAAAAGTGTATAAATACCATTAACTGTAAACCCCATCAATTTGATCTAGGGCCTATATTCAGAGCCAGAGCCTGTGTAACTTCTGCATCCCTGTAGGTCTGAGTTTGCATTCTGTGGTCATAGCAAGGAACATTCTAGGCTGCACTCATTACAGGACCCGTCTTACTCAAGTGGCAGAATATGTTGACCCAGCCTCACTTTGGAGAATGGGGCAATTTCTGCCAATGTTGCCCCACAGTTGGAGTATTGCATCAAAGTAAAAGACTCTGGGGGGGGGGGGGAGTGGAATACAGGTCCAAAAAGGATGACAGAGGACCTAGTGGGGGTTGTATAGTTTATGGAAAACTGGGAAGTGTTATGCATGTACAATTTATTGTATTTACTGTCGAATGTAAAACATTAATTGCCCAATAAAGAATTTTTTTAAAAAAAGTTGACCCACATTAAGGGCAAAGTCCTTTAGAGGCACATAAGGGGGTCCATTATTTTGTTCCTGAAGGAAATGACCAGTGACAGTAGAGAGAGGGATCTGTTAGAAGTCTCTCACAGGCTGGGAGTATGGATCGACCTGTCAACACCCATGTTCAGCAGGAAGCAATTACAGAAGCCAGACCTTCCACCTTCTGCATCCCACAGTGACCTTGGGTCCATACTCCTAGAGGGTTAAAGAATAGGAAAGCTATCAGGGGAGGGGATGGGATACAGAGTTCTGGTGGTGGGAACTGTGTGAAGTTGTACCCCTCTTCTCCTATGGTTTTGTCAATGTTTCCTTTTTATAAATAAAAAATTACAAAAATTAAAAATTAAAATAAAAAATTGGGAGTCAGGCGGTAGCGCAGTGGGTTAATCGCATGTGTTGCAAAACGCAAGGACCGGCATAAGGATCCCTGTTCGAGCCCCCAGCTCCCCACCTGCAGGGGAGTCACTTCACAAGCGGTGAAGCAGGTCTGCAGGTGTCTATCTTTCTCTCCCCCTCTCTGTCTTCCCCATCTCTCTCCATTTCTCTCTATCTTATCCAGCAATGATGACATCAATAACAATAATAATAACTACAATAAAACAAGGGTAACAAAAGGGAATAAATAAATATTTTACAAAAAGTGTCTCTCTCTCTCTCATACTCTAATAACTACAGTAAAACAAGGGTGACAAAAGGGAATAAATATTTTATAAAAAGTCTCTCTCTCTCTCATACTCTAATAACTACAATAAAACAACAAGGGTAACAAAAGGGAATAAATAAATATTTTACAAAAGTCTCTCTCTCTCTGTCTCTCTCCCTCTGTTTTCTCTCTCTCTCACTCACTTTTTACCAGAGCACTACTCAGCTCTTGCTTATGATGGTGTGGGAGTACTGAACCTGGGACTTTGGAGCCTCACGCATGAAGGTCTTTTGCATAACTATAAACTATCTACTTTTTCTTTAAAGGGGCTTTCCAAAATAAGGATAGATTTTAGGAGTTTGAAATTCTCTAGATGCAGTTGGACTGCGACAAGCAGAATGAGCCCCCTCCGTGCTTGCTCTTCAGGGGTTCTCAGCTAGGAACAACTGGTGGTTTTAATAGGAGAATTCCTATCGTGTGGCAGTTTTGTTCATTATAAAATGTCTTGCTTCCCAACTGCCAGGAGCACTCTTTCAGATATTACAAATATGAATGTCTTTCCAGACTGTCATATTCCCTGGGGTGAGGGGATGAAGCAAAATAATCTCTGTTTGAAGACCTTTGACTTAGAGGGACACTTGAAAGATAAATCTTGGGAGTCGGGCAGTAGCTCAGCGGGTTAAGCACAGGTGGCACAAAGCGCAAGGACCGGCATAAGGATCCCAGTTTGAGCCCCCGGCTCCCCACCTGCAGGGGAGTTGCTTCACAGGTGGTGAAGCAGGTCTGCAGGTGTCTTTCTCTCCCCCTCTCTGTCTTCCCCTCCTCTCTCCATTTCTCTCTGTCCTATCCAACAACGACGACATCAATAATAACTACAACAATAAAACAACAAGGGCAACAAAAGGAAATAAATAAATATAAATAAATAAATAAATAATAAATAAATAAATCTTATCCATGGGGGCCGGTGGTGGTGCACCTGGGTAAGCACATACAGTCTGAAGCACAAGGAACCGCACAAGCATTCAGGTTAGAGCACACCCCCCACCCACGGCTCCCCCCGTTGGAAGTATCTCTGAATTTCTCTCTGTCCTATTCAATAAAATGGAAAAAAATGGCCACTGGGAGCAGTGGAGTCATAGTGCTGGCACTGAGCCCCAGTGATAACCCTGTAGGCGTAAATAAATAAATAAATAAATAAATAAATAAAGGAGTCAGGTGCTAAGTGCAGGTGGCACAAAGCACAAGGATGGGCTTAAGGATCCCAGTTCGAGACCCCCCCTCACTCCCCACCTGCAGAGGAGTCGCTTCACAAGCAGTGAAGCAGGTCTGCAGGTGTCTTTATCTTTCTCTCCCCCTCTGTCTTCCCCTCTTCTCTCCATTCCTCTCTGTCCTGTCCAACAAGAACGACATCATAACAACAACAATAATAACTACAACAATAAAACAACAAGGGCAACAAAAGGAAATAAATAATTTTTTAAAAATAATAAATAAATAAATAAATAAATAGATCTGGGAGTATGGACCGACCAGTCAACGCCCATGTTCAGCGGGGAAGCAATTACAGAAGCCAGACCTTCTGCCTTCTGCAACCCACAATGACCCTGGGTCCATGTTCCCAGAGGGATAGAGAATGGGAAAGCTATCAGGGGAGGGGGTGGGATATGGAGATTGGGTGGTGGGAATTGTGTGGAGTTGTACCCCTCCTACCCTATGGTTTTGTTAATTAATCCTTTCTTAAATAATAAAAAATTAATAATAATAAATAAATAAATAGATCTTATTCACACAAATACCTAAATATTCATAGCCACACTATTTATAATAGTCTAAGCAATGAATCAATAAAAGCATAGTATATGCACAAGGGAATACTGTACATAGGAAACAGTCTTTAGCTCTGACATGGATGAAGCTGAAAGGAATCATGTTGAGTGAAATAAGTCGGAAGGATGAAGGTGAATACCAGATGACCTCTTTCATGGATAAGATCTGAGAAACAAGGCTGAGAACAATGTAGCGTCCATGCAAAATGAACTACTGCAGCTGATCTGGGGGCTAAGATGGGGAAGGGACAATCACTAAGGGGGAGATAGAGATGTAGTGCACTGTGGTAGAACAGGATGAGGATGAGATGTTCTGGCACCTAGCTTGGAGAAATGTGGACATGTACCTCTCTGACAACAAGCAATCCTATAGACCAACATTTCCTCGGTAAAGTGATACAGAAGTTGGGGGGGGGGGGATGTAGCCGTGTGTCAGTTGACAACAGGTATATGTTCTCTAAGAGATGCACCTTTATGTGATCTCATTGTGCAAGCCACACTGAGTGTAATTACATAGATCAGATGGTACAGTCTGCTGTGCAACTAGGTTTGTATAGTTGCTGCTGAATATACATTGTTGTGTATGTGATTCATCAATGACCAAAACGTTAATGTCACAAAAGGCCAAGAATCACATCATTCTACTTATATGAGTAGCCTAGCAATTGCCTAGTGCTTGGGTGATGAGGGGTTGGGGAGCGGTGGCTCATGGGAAAATATCTGGGGAGGAATGGAAAATGTTCTAAAATTTACCATGATGGCATCTGCATAACTGAAGCCATTGGACTGCACATTATATATGAGTACACTATGTGGTATTGCTTTATCTTGATAAAGCTGTTAACTACAACAACAAGAGAAGTTTTTGCCATGAGGTGAGAAATCTCTTACCTCCTCCTCTAGAGCTGGTGCGCCGCTATGTTCCATCGCTGGGGAGCCAGAGACGACCCAAACTGCCCCTGCAGCTACAGACAGACTATGACCCACATAGTCAACGACTGCCACCTCTCCAGATTCAAAGGAGGTCTCGAAACTTTACATCAGGCTCAACCTGACGCTGTTGACTGGCTACGGAAGAAGGGCAAACGCTAGAAGAAGAAGGCTCTTCTAAGGCAAATCCTGAGAAATGAGCTTGTATCAAAAAATCCCTGCGTGAGTTAACCAAATGCAATTAACCAAAGTCCAAATCTCAGTCTGAGTAATTGATTTTTATATTTTACACCAACCCTTGCCTTCTTGTTCCAGAAAGTATGGTTTAATACCAGAAAGAATCCTTACTGAAATAACGAGAGTTGTTATTTGCATACACAGAGGAGCTGTTTGTGCTTTTCATGTGTCCAGTGGCAGGACAGAAAACCCTGCAAATTATGAATTGGCATGTGATGCCCCCTGTGGACTCTTCCAACAAGAAGCTCAGTGGACATGGTGCTTGTAGACCTTTTACCCAAACACCTTGGTTCTTTCTTGTTCACCTACCTTAGCATATTGCAGAGTACATCTTAAGCCTTGAAAAGTTCAAGAGAGAATATAATTTTTTAAAAAGTGACATTTAAATACAATGAGTACCACCTCAGCATGCTTCACTTCAGACTGTGTCCAGAGACTTCAGGTGTGCAATGATAACCCTTCAGCTTCATTACTCGGTTGAGACCTTTCCTTTCATAGGATTCTTTAATTCCATTTCACGCTGTTCACTTCCTAACAAAGTCCCCAAACCTAGATATAGAGTAGGTCCCATGAGATAGAGCATATGTTTACACGTATCCATAAACTAGGGCAAAATATATACCTGAAAGCAAAAGTACACAATAGTCTACAGTGAGTAGACCCCAACACTTCATCTGCACTACTCCAGCCTTTAAAAGGTCCATGATTGTTCAACAATTTGTTTGGCTTTGTATGTTAACTCTCTTTTCAGCCACCATGTTCTAGATGCCAGCATGATGCCGACCAGACTTCCCTGAACAAATGACCTCACCAATATGTCCTGGAGCCCCACTTCCCCAGAGCCCCACCCTACTAGGGAAAGAGAGAGGCAGGCTAAGTGTATGGACAGACCAGTCAATGCCCATGTTCAGCGGGGAAGCAATTACAGAAGCCAGACCTTCTACCTTCTGCACCCCACAATGACCTTGGGTCCATATTCCCAGAGGGATAAAGAATAGGAAAGCTATCAGGGGAGGGCATGAGATACGGAGTTCTGGTGGTGGGAATTATGTGGAGTTGCACCCCTCTTATCCTATGGTTTTGTTAATGTCTCCTTTTTAAAATAAATTTTTTTAAAAGTGACATTTGCAGAACTGGTAGGAATCCCGAAACTGACTTCCTTGAGGTAAGTGACATCAAAGGATCCAGCTACATCATTTGTTCGTCATTCTTTGTTGGCCAGTTTCAACTGATGAAGCTGTTCAACATGGGCTTGATCCCACACTGTCCTTAGCAGCTCCTAGTGGTGGGTAAACCTGGTTATTCTCTCATCCTTACTATCCACTGGTTTGTGAGGTTTTAAATGAATCTAGGAGTAAATGTTTGCTGCCTTCCTTCTTACAAGATGGACCATGGGTTCAAATACTTCCAGACTACTCACACAGAACAGGATTGCAGTTCCAGTTCACCCAGCTACTCGTGTGTGTGTGTGTGTGTGTGTGTGTGTGTGTGTGTGTGTGTGTGTGTGTGTTTTCCAGGGTTGTTGCTAAGTTGCTAAGCTATAGATTCCTAGTGCCAGCACCAAGCCCCAGTGACTAGAGGCCAGGGTGGGGAGAGAGAGAGAGAGACAGAGAGAGAGAGAGAGGGAGAGAGAGAAACAGAAAAGACAACTAGGAGATACAATCAATATCTTGGAAATGGAAAGGAAGGAAGGTAGAGTTTGTTGTCGAGGATAACCAGTTTTCTTTTTTTTCCAGCACTTAAGACATTTAATTTGTTCCAAAGCTGCTCAAACAAAAATCATAAAACAGGGAGTCGGGTTGTTGCGCAGCGGGTTAAGCGCAGGTGGCGCTAAGCTCAAGGACCGGCGTCAGGATCCCGGTTTGAGCCCCCAGCTCCCTACCTGCAGGCAGGTCCCTTCACAGGCGGTGAAGCAGGTCTGCAGGTATCTGTCTTTCTCTCCCCCTCTCTGTCTTCCCCTCCTCTCTCCATTTCTCTCTGTCCTATCCAACAACAATGACATCAATAATAACTACAACAATAAAACAACAAGGGCAACAAAAGGGAATAAGTAAATAAAATAAAATTTTTTTAAAAATTAAAAAAAAAATCATAAAATATTGTGCTTTCTTTTATACCCCCCATGCAAAAACAAACAACAACAAAACACCTATTTATAGGGAAAACATGCCTTTGTACATGGAAAAAATAATATAAATTCAAAACTCACAGATATTGAAACATGCAGAAGAATGAAACTGAATCACTGTATTTCACTGAATACAAAAGTAAATTCCAAGTGGATCAAGGACTTGGATGTTAGACCACAAACTATCAGATACTTAGAGGAAAATATCGGCAGAACTCTTTTCTGCATACATTTTAAAGACATCTTCAATGAAACGAATCCAATTACAAAGAAGACTAAGGCAAGCATAAACCTATGGGACTACATCAAATTAAAAAGCTTCTTCACAGCAAAAGAAACCACTACCCAAACCAAGAGACCCTTACAGAATGGGAGAAGATCTTTACATGTCCTACATCAGATAAGAGTTTAATAACCAACATATATAAAGAGGTTGCCAAACTCAACAACAAGACAACAAATAACCCCATCCAAAAATGGGGGGAGGACATGAACAGAATATTCACCACAGAAGAGATCCAAAAGGCCGCGAAACACATGAAAAAATGCTCCAAGTCTCTGATTATCAGAGAAATGCAAATCAAGACAATTTCTTCTTCTAGCATTTGCCCTTCTTCCGTAGCCAGTCAACAGCGTCAGGTTGAGCCTGATGTAAAGTTTCGAGACCTCCTTTGAATCTGGAGAGGTGGCAGTCGTTGACTATGTGGGTCATGGTCTGTCTGTAGCTGCAGGGGCAGTTCGGGTCGTCTCTGGCTCCCCAACGATGGAACATAGCGGCGCACCGGCCATGGCCTGTTCGATAGCGATTGAGGAGGGCCCAGTCATAACGTGCTAGGTCAAAGCCAGGTTGACGCTTGCAGGGGTCTGTGATGAGGTGTTTGTTCTTTACCTCAGCTGACTGCCAGCTCTGTTTCCAAGAGTCTGGAACAGAGAAGTTCAGTGTAGGCGTAGGGGACCAGATTGGGTGACGAGACGTCAAGCGTTGGACAGGGTGGGCGAAGATATCCGCGTATATTGGCAGGTCCGGTCGAGCGTAGATGTGGGAAATGAACTTAGATGATGCCACATCCCGACGAATATCTGGCGGGGCGATGTTGCTAAGAACTGGCAGCCATGGAACCGGGGTGGAACGGATGGTTCCAGAAATTATCCTCATGGAGGAATATAATTTGGAATCGACCAAGTGGACATGGGGGCTACGGAACCATACTGGGGCACAGTATTCTGCAGTGGAATAGCATAATGCCAGAGATGATGATCGTAGTGTGGAAGCGCTCGCACCCCATGAGGAGCTGGCCAGTCTTGCAATGATATTATTCCTCGCACCCACCTTTGCTGCAGTTTTTATGAGATGTTCGTGAAATGACAAGAGTGGGATCGAGAGTAACGCCAAGATAGACTGGCTGGGCTTCATGCCGGATTCTCATATCACCAGGCTGCACATTAAGCTCATGCGAGGCCGAGGCATGGTGTAGATGGAAAACAGATGATACCGTTTTTGCAGTGCTAGGGATTAGTCGCCATTTTTTACAGTAATCAGATATCAGAGACATGTCTTTTGTGAGTGTTTCCTCGAGGATGTCGAACTTGGTTGCCTGAGTTGCACAGCAGATGTCATCGGCGTAGATGAACTTCCTTGAAGAAGTTTCTGGAAGGTCATTGATGTAAATATTAAATAGCGTAGGAGCCAGAACAGAGCCCTGGGGGAGGCCACTTGAGACAAGTCTCCATCTGCTAGACTTGTCACCCAGATGCACCCGGAATCTTCTGTTTTGGAGAAGAAACGATATAGTGTTGGCCACCCATGGAGGCAGGCATCTTGAGATTTTGACTAGGAGACCACGGTGCCAGACCGTGTCATAGGCTGCTGTGAGATCAACAAAGACAGCACCCATCTTTAAATTCTTCTGGAATCCACTTTCAATGTAAGTTGAGAGGGCCAGGGCTTGTTCGAAGGTAGATCTTCCTGGGCGGAAACCATCTTGGGCGGGTGATAGGAATTTCTCTGTAAGAGAGAAATACGTGACAGAAGCAGCCTCTCAAGGACAACAATGAGATATCACTTCACTCCTGTGAGAATGTCATACATCAGAAAAGGTAACAGCAGCAAATGCTGGAGAGGGTGTGGGGTCAAAAGAACCCTCCTACACTGCTGGTGGGAATGTCAATTGGTCCAACCTCTGTGGAGAACAGTCTGGAGAACTCTCAGAAGGCTAGAAATGGACCTGCCCTATGACCCTGCAATTCCTCTCCTGGGGATATACCCTAAGGAACTCAACACATCCATCCAAAAAGATCTGTGTACACATATGTTCTTGGCAGCACAATTTGTAATAGCCAAAACCTGGAAGCAACCCAGGTGTCCAACAACAGATGAGTGGCTGAGCAAGTTGTGGTATATATACACATTGAATACTACTCAGCTGTAAAAAATGGTGACTTCACCGTTTTCAGCCCATCTTGGATGGACCTTGAAAAAATCATGTTGAGTTAAATAAGTCAGAAACAGAAGGATGAATATGGGATGATCTCACTCTCAGGCAGAAGTTGAAAAACAAGATTAGAAAAGAAAACATAAGTCGAACCTGAAATGGAATTGGCATATTTCACCCAAGTAAAAGACTCTGGGGTGGGTGGGTGGGGAGAATACAGGTCCATGAAGGATGATAAATGACATAGTGGGGTTGTATTGTTAAATGGGAAACTGGGGGATGTTATGCATGTACAAACTATTGTATTTACTGTTGAATGTAAGACATTAATTCCCCAATAAAGAAATAAATTTTAAAAAAAAGAAAAAAGTTTGTTTAAAAAATGCAATGAAAAGAATATTTCTCACTCCCTTATAAAATTCTCATACCTCTCTCATGTACTTCATTATGTTCAATTATTCACTTTTAAAGTGAAACTGAGTATTTTACTTGATAAAACAAACTTTAAAATGCTTATTTAAAAGCCACTTTCTTTTTCTTTGAAAAAAAAAAAAGTTGGTTTGGTTGGGGTTGTCTTACTTGGAAAAAAAAGGAATGTAAAGAAAAGCAATGAAATAGACCCCAAACTTAGTTACCACTGCCCACTGCAGAGAAAAGATAAAGAGTTTAGTCTCAAGGAGATAACATCCTGGAAGTTACTGACAAATAATGTTAAAGTTATAAGCCAAAATTATAAGCCAGCAAAGAGGTTAAAGAAACAAGAACTACCTTTTGTACCCCATAAAGAGTTTTAGTCTATATCCCCCAGAGGTATAGATGTTAGATAGAAAATGTGTAGATGTTAAGGGAAAATGACCAGAGGGCTCTGAACTCCAATTCCATCAGGACCTGGAGAGAGAACTTGGCCAGGAGGAGGGGGGAAGGAATGAGTCCCAAGGTGATACACCTTGTTAAGAGCAGATGTTGTCATGGGCAAGGACCTCTATTTGAGCTCCCACTCCTCACTTGTAGGGGGGGAAGCTTCACAAGTGGTGAAGAAAGTATTGCAGGTGTCTGTCTCCCCTCTATCTTCCCCTCCCCTCTCAATTTCTCTTTGACATGTCAAAGAAGAAAGAAATTTTTTTTTTCTTTTAAAAGAAGGGCACTCAGAAATAGCAGGTGCTACTTAGAAAGGAAGAGAAGGCAGGACCATAGGCGGAAAAAATGAGCAAATACACAAATATAATTATAGAAATAATAGTCAACCCATATCTGTGGTCTTGAGAGAAGTAATGCAGTTTCTTTCTTTCTTTCTTTCTTTATTTATTTATTTCTTTTTTTTTTTCTTTTTCTTTTAACCAGAGCACTGTTCAGCTCTGGTGGTTTATGGTGGTGTGGGGGATTGAACCTGGGACTTTGGAGCCTCAGGCATTAGAGTCTGTTTGCATAACCATTACCTCCGCCTTTTTTTTTTTTTTTTTAGTAATGCAGTTTCTAATGGAGGGAGTGGACACGGAACTCTGGTGGTGGGAATGGTGTAAAATTATACCTGTGCTGTCTTATAATTTTGTAAATAAATATTAAATCACTAATAAAATTTTAAAAATTAAGTAAGTAAGAAAGGGGGGGAAGGGAAGGAAAAAGAAAGACAAGAACTGGTAAGCAGAGTTGAAAAATAAGAACAGAAGAGAAAACACTCAGCAGAACTTGGACTGGAGTTGGTGTATTGCACCAAAGTAAAAGACTCTGGGGTGGGGGTGAGAGGGGGAAGGTTCGGGTCCTGGAACATGATGGCAGAGGACCTAGTGGGGGTTGAATTATTATGCAGAAAACTGAGAAATGTTACACAAGTACAAACTACTGTATTTTACTTTCGACTGTAAACCATTAATCCCCCAATAAAAAAATTTAAAGAGAGAGAGATATGAGAACTGGTCTTTCAAGGTCCCCTGAGGTAGTCAGCAAAACCGGTTATATTAATGACAAAGCAGAAGCCAAACTGCCCAGGATGTTTGTCTAAGAAAATGATAGTGTTGCCTTCTGTATATCCAGTGACAGATATGGCCTTTCTGGGGTTAGCCAAGGACTTGTAAAGGGACAGTGGTGGCTTCAGGCTTTATTGTGGAAAGGTCACATGCAGAGTCAACCAGTGAATCAAGTACTTCAGGTTAGTTAGCTTCTTTTCTTTCTTTCTTCTCTCTCTCTTTCTCCCTCTCTTTCTTTCTTTCTTTCTTTCTTTCTTTCTTTCTTTCTTTCTTTCTTTCTTTCTTTATCAATGTATTGAAAGTGGCTCAAATCATAAAGAAGGAAAGGCAAACTGTGGAAGAGAAGATATGTCACAGAAGAACAGGAAAACCAGCAATAAAGCTTTTGTGAAGCGTTAAAAAAAAAAAAAAAAAAGAAGAACAGGAAAGACCTGGGTGTTTGTCACAAATTTGTTAAAGAATAAACAGAGTTGCACTGTTTTTAAAATATATATATATATATATATATATATATTCCCTTTTTGTTGCCCTTGTTGTTTTTTATTGTTGTAGTTATTATTGTTGTTGTTATGTCATCATTTTTGGATAGGACAGTGAGAAATGAAGAGAGGAGGGGAAGACAGAGAGAGGGAGAAAAAGACAGACACCTGCAGACCTGCTTCATCGCTTGTGAAGCGGCTCCCCTGCAGGTGGGGAGCCAGGGGCTCGAACTGGGATCCTTACGCTGTTCCCTGAGCTTTGTGCCATGTGCACTTAACCTGCAGCACTGCTGCCCAGTTGCACTCTTGTTGAGACTTGGGAATGTTTGGTTTGAAACAGATGAAATGGATGGTAGCACTTTCAGGTTGGTAGTTTCCAGACTTCCTGTGAAACAGGTCTCTGAGCCCAAGTGCACTGTCAAGAGTTGGCAGATGTCATGCCCTTGTTCATGGTGCTTCCGCTTAATAATAACTACTGTGAGCCATTATGGACCAAGGACATATTTATAATAAATCTTCACAACAGTCTGTAAACAGTTCTAGAGTCCTCTTCATTTTCACACAGAGACATAATTTACCAAAAGTTCAAGCTGCTAAGTGATAGAGTTGGAGTTAGAGCCTATAAAGTATATTTCCAATTAGCTAACTAAGCTACTCTGTCTTCCACATCTCCTGCTCTGATGCAGTTCCTTGACTCCGACCCTCAGCCCAGTCTGGAACCTGGCAGGAGGACAGGTGGATCGGTGGGTGTGGTAATATTGGAAATCTGTCTGATGTTCTTCCTGCTGGTTGCTTACGGGGTACTGCTACTTATACTCAAAGCTGGCTACTGTTGCCAGCAACTTCTCAGTATGAAGAATACTCAGAGAGGGCTGTCAAGGTCAGAGGGACAGAGACTTCTTCAAGCTACCCATGTCCATCATTCCCTTCCACCCTTAGAAATAGAATGCTGGAAGGGGCCAGGTGGTGGCACACCTGGTTAAGTGCTTACAAGAAATAGAATGCTGGGGAGTCAGGCTATAGCACAGTGGTTAGCACAGGTGGCGCAATGCGCAAGGACCAGAGTAAGGATCCCGGTTTGAGCCCTGGCTCCCCACCTACAGGGGAATTGCTTCACAGGCGGTGAAGCAGGTCTGCAGGTGTCTATCTTTCACTACCCCTCTCTGTCTTCCCCTCCTTTCTCCATTTCTCTCTGTCCTATCCAACAACGATGACAACAATAATAACAACCACAACAATAAAACAACAAGGGCAACAAAAGGGAATAAATAAATATTAAAAAAAAAAAAAGAAATAGAGTGCTGATTTTATTCTAAGTGGCAGTGGACCTAACTGCCTTCCTTGCATGTAGTCATGTGGCTAAAGTATATACAATAAGACCACTCTAACAGAATTGTTGAGAGTCTGCTGAGATGAAAGGCAGGCAAGTCCTTTTGCTTCCTTTCTCCTTCTTATAACCTATAATGCTGCTGTGATAGTGGGCTTGGGCATTAAGGTCATTTGCTTGACAGGTAGAGCTACTCAATCTTTCTTGTGCAAAGGGATCACTTGGGGGATTTGTTTAAAATGAAGACTGGTTCTGTAGAGCATGAGTATATTCTGCAGTACTTTTCACACCTAACACCCAGAATTTGGCTTCTAAATGTCATTTTCTGTTAGAGGAAACAAGGATTCCTTGGAGAAATCACCAATCACAGATGTGGAGCAGGAAAAAAAATACAAGAAACGCTTGCAACATCCTGTAAGTCAAAGCAAGAGGGTATTTGAAAAATGCTGGAAACTGAGCCAGGGAGATAGCATAATGGTTATGCAAAAAGACTTTCAGGAGGCTCTGACATTCCAGGTTAAATCCTAAACAATGAGTGCTCAGCTTTATAAAAATAAATAAATAACAGTTTGTTCTGCTTTATACCTTAACTCTTTTTCAGCCACCAGGTTCAAGATGCTACCATGATGCCAATCTGACTTCCCTGGGCAGATGACCCCACCAATATGTCCTAGAGTCCCGCTTACCCAAAGGCCTGCCCCACTAGGGAAAGAAAGAGACAGGCTGGGAGTATGGATCCACCTGTCAACGCCCATGTTCAGCAGGGAAGCCAGACCTCCCACCTTCTGCACCTCATAATGAGCCTGGGTCCATACTCCCAGAGGAATAGAGAATAGGGAAACTCTCAAAGGAGGAGATTGGATATAGAGCTCTGGGGGGTGGGCACTGTGTGGAAATGTACCCCTCTTATCCTATAGTCTTGTCAATATTTTCATTTTATAAATAAAATTAAAAATAAACAATAATGACAGCTCAGAAGAACACAAAAGTCAGCTTCAAGTGACTGTCAATAGTTATGTTAGGGACAATTTGAGCACCAAAAATTAATAGTTATAACAGTTATAATAATAATTGAAAAAAAGAAATAAAATGATAACTGAGTAAAATAGGAAGCCATGGATCCACAGATATAAATGGAATGTTTGCTAAAGAACTGGATATTGACAAGTTTCAAAACATGTCCATACAAGACACTAATTACAAAGGCAGATAACAAATTAGTTAAGTGCTCAACTTGAACATTGTTAGTAGTGGGGTAAACTGAAACCATGGGCCATCTGACAGGTGGAATGAGAGGAAAGTAACGTCAGTATGACATTCCCACAAAATATGTCAGTTCAGCCTTTAGAGTGAGAAAATATCAGACAAATGCAATTGAGGAATATCCTACACATATGTTCAAAATGCCCAACTCATAAAAGTCAGTAATAGACTGAAGGGGCCAGGTGGTGGCACACCGGGTTGAGCTCACTTGTTATAATATACAAGGACCCAGGTTTGAACCCCTGGTCCGTACCTACAGGGGGAAAGCTATGCTACTGGTGAAGCAGTGTTGCAAGTGTTTCTCTGTCTCTCTGCCCCTGTCACCCCCATGCTCTCGATTTCTGATTGTCTCTATCCAATAAATAAATAAATAAAGATAATACAGGGATACAGAGGTTAACAGGCTCCGACACTGAATACAGGCTCCAAATCAAATTGATGGGATTTACAGTTAATGGTATTTACTTACTTTTCCATATTTGGGAGCTACACTGTGCCCTGATCCAGATTTCTAGTCCTATTTCCAACCCTGACACCATCTCCCCAGATAATACCTATAGGCCACCTGCATGTTAGCTGTAGGGTTCAGATAAAAATTAGTAAAGTCATGGGCCCTTTGGAATATACCTAAAATAGACTTATTAACCTTTTCCAAAATGAAGACCCCAAATCTCATCTGTTATATTCTTGCCTTTAGGCTTCAGATTATTAAACAATTTGTTCTTCTTTATATCTTAATGCCATTTCAGACTCCAAGTTGCAGATGCTACTATGACGCCAAACTGACTCCCCTGGGTAGACAACCTCACAGGAGGGGATAGGATACGTTGTTCTGGTGGTGGGAATTGTGTGGAGTTGTACCCCTCTTATCTTGTAGTTTTTGTCAGTGTTTACTTTTTATAAATAATTTTTTTTTTTAATTACTAGGTTCTGCCAATGTAACAAACCCTGTTTCGGCACAGGGTTATTATAAATTAAGTCAAGCCCTGTTTACCTTACCTGAAAGAGGAAAAAGGAAACACATCTAGAAGTTGTAATAGAAGGAGTGGGCGGTAGCACAGTGGGTTAAGCACAGGTGGTACAAAGCGCAAGGACTGGTGTAAGGATCCTGGTTTGAGCCCCCAGCTCCCCACCTGCAGGGGAGTCACTTCAGAAGTGAAGCAGGTCTGCAGGTGTCTGTCTTCCTCTCCCCGTCTCTGTCTTCCCCTCCTCTCTCTATTTCTCTCTGTCCTATCTAACAATGACGACAACAATAACAACTACAACAATAAAACAACAAGGCCAACAAAAGGGAATAAATAAATATGAAAAAAAAGAAGTTGTAATAGAAGTAGGTGTGGAGGGCGGAGGGTAGATAGCATAATGGTTATGCAAAGAGACTCTCACTCCTCCAAAGTCCCAGGTTCAATCCCCCGCACCACCACAAGCCAGAGCTGAGCAGTGCTCTGGTAAAAAAAAAAAAAAAAAAAGAAGTAGGTGTGGCTTAGAAAGTGAAGGCAATACCTTAGAAGTGAATCAAAATGGACATCAATTTCCATATGGGGACAGACATCTTTGTTGGAACAGGCCATGTGCTGCTCTGATGCCTTTTCATCTTCTTGATCAAAAATTTAAAATATTGGGGAAACAAACAACAACAACAACAACCGTAACACTATGAGGAATACTTTAGGGGAGGGAGCCCTTTAACAATGGAATAAAAGCCACTCATTTGAGTCTTATTAAAATAAATGGGACATATGCTCAGCAGTAAAAAAAAAAAAGCCTATAATGTGCCCTTTGGGACTAAATGAATAGAACTGGCAGTGATTATGTCTAGTAAAGTACGTAAGGAAATGAAGGACAACTATAGGATGACATCACTCATATGTGAAATATAAAGAATTGAAACACATGGACTTGAAAAAAGTAAAAACATATATATAGTCAACCCTTATCTATGACCTTGGAAGAACTGTGATTGTTAGCACTGGAGAGGGTGAAGGCACAGAATTTTGGTGCTTCCAGTTGTGTAGAGTTATACTCCTAATACCTTGTAAATGACTAATAAGAATATTAAAAAAAAGTTTTAAAAAATAATAAAAAAATTTTTTAAAGAGTTTAAAAAAGAAATCATTAATATGAACGCTTATAATTCTTATATTTTCTAACTCTGAGACAGCTTAAAAGCATTGTCAAATAAGCAAGCCTAATGCTTTGATCTTGGTTTATAAATATCTTTCAAACACAAGGGAAAAGTCTGATTTCAAAAAATGGGGGGGGGGGGGGGAAGGGGTAGATAGCATAATGGTTATGCAAACAGACTTTCATGCCTGAGGCTCCAAAGTCACAGGTTCAGTCCCCTGCACCACCATAAGTCAGAGCTGAGCAGTGCTCTGGTAAAAAAAAGATAAATGAAAAATAAATAAACAAATAAATAAATGGACCAGGGGGGCCAGGTGGTGGCACACCTGGTTGAACGCATGTGTTATAGTGCTCCAGGACAAAGCCCCAGGTCCCCACCTGCAGGGGAAAAGCTTCACAAGTGGTCTGTCTCTGTCTCTCCCCATTTCCCCCTTCCTCTCAATTTCTGACTATCTCTATCCAATAAATAAATAAAGATAATAAAAGAATTTTTCATTGGGACACGGAAATATAAAGAAAGCATTTAAGTGTCCCAAAACATGGGTGGGGTAGATAGCATACCGGTTATGCAAAGAGACTCTCATGCCTGAGGCTCCAAAGTTCCAGGTAACTGCATAAAGTTGTCCAGGAGAAAATGCATATGGAATAAAAAAGCAAATGTATCTTTTTAGTAAAGCATGATCTCAACAGGCAAAATTGGTAAGGATATAGTTAAACTCAGCAACAGCATCCTGGCTGATTGATATCTTTAGACTTAATTTACCTATCATCAGTGGATAGATTCTTCTCAAATTTACATGAAACAGTCACCAAAATAGACCAATACTGTCATAAATCATACCTTAACAAATTAAAAAGAATGAAAAGTATCTGCTCTCAGACCACAATGGGATTAAATTAGGTCATTTAAAAATTCTCGCATCTGGGGAGGTGACTCAGCAGCAGAGCACAGGGCTTATATCCATGAGGTCCTGAGTTCTATCCCTGGAACTGCATAAGCTCTGGTTCTCTCTCTAGATCTTCTAATTAAAAAAAAAAAAAAAGATGTTTTTTTTTTTTTTTTGCATCAGAATTATCATTAGGCTTGGGTGTCTTTGTGATTCTACCTTTCCCAGTAGTCATTTTTTTTTTTTTTCCTCTGATAGAAGGTGAGAGACAGAGAGGCACCTGCAGAACTGCTGCACTGCTTATGAAGGTCCCCCTCCCCACCCCTCCCCCTGCAGCTACCCCCACATAGGTGAGAGAAGACCTGAGGCTTGAGCTGGAGTACTTGTGCATGGTAACGTGTACGGCCAGGGAAGCTGCTGTAAATTAACTTAAAAAGGGGTTTGGGGGTTGGGGCTGCTTGCGCGAGTAAAAGGATTCACAGCGGGAGCTGGGAACTGGTTTAAACAATACAAAGTTTATTAGGGTGAAACAGGTAAAAGGCAAAATAAGCACTTCTCATCATGGGTTAAGCGTACGCTAGGTCTGTAACGTCTGAATATGGTTATCAAACTTTAGTCCCATTAGATAAACAATTATCAGCTCTGGTAAAGGTTGCTCATGGCTGTAGAGGGGTCTAAAAGTTCCGAGAAGAAGTAGCCATGGTGCACCTGACCAGAAGCTTCTGACCAGAAGAAGAAGCAGCCAAAAAGACAGCTCACGTGCTCAGAGTCCCTTCTCTAAAGCATCTCCTCAGGGTGAGGTCATTTGTATGCTGATAGTCCCAAACTCCTGCTGGAGTCACCACAGGGAGCCAGCATCCACCCAAGGTTATCAGTGCATGCACTATGAATCCAGCATTTCTGGTGACCGGTTTTTCCTTTTTTTTTTTTCCCTATTTTATTTGATAAGACAGAAAAAAAAAACTGAGAAGAATAAAGAATAGGGAACCTTCCAATAGAGGGGATGGGATATGGCATGCTGGTGATGGGAACTGTATGAGCTGTAACACTCTTATGCTACAATCTTGTTGATCATTATTAAATCACCAATAATAAATATTTTTAAAAAGTTGAAAAATAAGAAAGCACAAAGAAGAACTTGGATTGGAGTTGGTGTGTTGCACCAAAGTAAAAGACTGTGGGGTGGGTGAGGGGGAGGGTTCAGGTCCTGAAACATGGTGGCAGACCTAGGTGGGGGTTAATGTAATGTGGAAAACTGAGAAATATTACACATGAACAAACCACTGTATTTTATTGTCAACTGTGAACCATTAATGCCTCCAATACAAGGAGGGAAATCATGCATATGTGAGGTTTTAGCTCCACAAAAACAGAAAAAGAAAAGAAAAAGAAATATAGGGCCTCCTTAAGATTCCCTCCAAATTAAAAACTAATGATATAAACAACTCTCTAGCCACAAACTTGACCTAAATTAAATGGATCAAGCCTGAAAGATAAATCTGCTAAAAAAACTCTCACAAGAAGAAATGGGTTAATGATTAGATCAATATTTACGATATTTAATCAGTAATTACACACTTTGAAAACAGTGTCAGTCTTGGATGAATTCACAGGTGAATTCTACCTAAAACTTAAAAAGCTGAAGCAACATTTCATAACTTTCTGCGAAGGAAGCACAAACCTTTGTGCAACCTAGACAAAGACATTATGAGATGGTGGGGGTAGATAGCATAATGGTTATGCAAACAGGCTATCATGCCTGAGGCTCTGAAGTCCCAGGTTCAATCCCCTGAGTCACCATAAACCAGAGCTGATCAGTGCTCTGATAAAGAAAAACAAACAAACAAAAAAACCTGATAAGAAAACTAGGGGACAAATGGTGACACACCTGTTTGAGTGTACATTACAATTCACAAGGACCTGGGTTTGAACCCCTAGGCCCCACCTACAGGGAGAAAGCTTTGTGAGTGGTGAAACAGTGTTAAAGGTGTCTCTGTCTCTCTCCCTATCACCTCCTTCCCTCTTAATTTCTGGCTGTCTATCCAATAAGTAAATAAAGATAACACAAAATTTTTTTTAATCTAGAAATCATTATGTCATTAATACAATGCAAAAGGAAAACAATAAAATATTAGCAAATTTAATCCAACAATTTCATGCCATGACCAAGTGGAATATATCTGAATTATATAAGGCAGGCTAAGCACTGAAAAATCAACTACTGTGGATGGGGGTAGATAGCATAATGCTTATGCAAAGAGATTCTGGTGCCTGAGGCTCCAAAGTCTCAGGTTCAATCCCCTACACCACCATAAGCCAGAGCTGATCAGTGCTCTGGTAATAAAAAAAAAAAAAGAAAAGAAAAGAAAAGAAAAAGAAACTACTGTAACCCATACCAGAAGACTAAGAAAAAAAAAAAGTAAAAAACAAGGCCCCACACCTATGGACATCTAATCTTTGACAAAGGGGCCCAGACTATTACATGGGGAAAGCAGAGTCTCTTCAACAAATGGTGTTGGAAACAATGGGTTGAAACATGCAGAAGAATGAAGCTGAATCACTGTATTTCACCAAATACAAAAGTAAATTCCAAGTGGATCAAGGACTTGGATGTTAGACCACAAACTATCAGATACTTAGAGGAAAATATTGGAAGAACTTTTTTCCACATAAATTTTAAAGACATTTTCAATGAAACGAATCCAATTACAAGGAAGACTAAGGCAAGTATAAACCTATGGGACTACATCAAATTAAAAAGCTTCTTCACAGCAAAAGAAACCACTACCCAAATCAAGAGACCCCTCACAGAATGGGAGAAGATCTTTACATGCCATACATCAGATAAGAGTTTAATAACCAACATATATAAAGAGCTTACCAGACTCAACAACAAGACAACAAATAACCCCATCCAAAAATGGGGGGAGGAATTGGACAGAATATTCACCACAGAAGAGATCCAAAAGGCCGAGAAACACATGAAAAAATGCTCCAAGTCTCTGATTGTCAGAGAAATGCAAATCAAGACAACAATGAGATATCACTTCACTCCTGTGAGAATGTCACACATCAGAAAAGGTAACAGCAGCAAATGCTGGAGAGGGTGTGGGGTCAAAGGAACCCTCCTGCACTGCTGGTGGGAATGTCAATTGGTCCAACCTCTGTGGAGAACAGTCTGGAGAACTCTCAGAAGGCTAGAAATGGACCTACCCTATGACCCTGCAATTCCCCTCCTGGGGATATATCCTAAGGAACCTAACACATCCATCCAAAAAGATCTGTGTACACATATGTTCTTGGCAGCACAATTTGTAATAGCCAAAACCTGGAAGCAACCCAGGTGTCCAACAACAGATGAGTGGCTGAGCAAGCTGTGGTATATATACACAATGGAATACTACTCAGCTGTAAAAAATGGTGACTTCACCGTTTTCAGCCGATCTTGGATGGACCTTGAAAAAATCATGTTGAGTGAAATAAGTCAGAAACAGAAGGATGAATATGGGATGATCTCACTCTCAGGCCGAAGTTGAAAAACAAGATTAGAAAAGAAAACACAAGTCGAACCTGAAATGGAATTGGAGTATTACACCAAAGTAAAAGACTCTGGGGTGGGTGGGTGGGTGGGGAGAATACAGGTCCATGAAAAATGATGAATGAAATAGTGGGGGTTGTATTGCTAAATGTGAATCTGGGGAATGTTATGCATGTAAAAAAAAAAAGAAGTAGAAACGCAAAGCAGAAATTGACTGAGTTTGGAGTATGGCACCAAAGTAAGAAAGCAGAAGTATACTAGAGTTTGCAGTGAGTACCTCCCTAATACTTCCTCTCAACTTTTCCAAGCTTTGGGTCCATGATTGCTCAACAATTTGTTTGGCTTTGTATGTTAACTCTCTTTTTAGTCACCAGGTTCCAGGTGTCATCAGGATGCCGGCCAGACTTCCCTGGATTGAAGACACCACCAATGTGTCCTGGAGCTCAGCTTCCCCAGAGACCCATCCTACTAGGGAAAGAGAGAGGCAGACTGGGAGTATGGACCGACCAGTCAACGCCCATGTTCAGCGAGGAAGCAATTACAGAAGCCAGACCTTCTACCTTCTGCAACCCTCAATGACCCTGGGTCCATGCTCCCAGAGGGATAAAGAATGGGAAAGCTATCGGGGCAGGGGGTGGGATATGGAGATTGGGTGGTGGGAATTGTGTGGAGTTGTACCCCTCCTACCCTATGGTTTTGTTAATTAATCCTTTCTTAAATAAAAAAAATAATAAAATTAAAAAAAAAAAAAAGTAAAAAACAGACAAAATAAGATCAAAACAAAACAAAAAGACCCAGCTAAGGGTCAACCAAATAGCTCACTTGGGTAGTGTGGTGCTTTGCCGTGTGTGTGACTAAGGTTCAAGTTCAGTGCTCTAGTCTCTTCTACACACACACACACACACACACACACACACACACACACACACTATCCTTAAAATAAATAAAATACCTGATGATATAAATTGATGGAGAAAAAAGTATTTTACAAAAATTCAACACCCAGTCAAGTGTGTGTGTGCAGCAGTAGTGCTGCAGAAGATAAAGAAAGCACTGGGCTCTCAAGATGAGATCCTGAGTTTGATCCAAAGTGTGACATGTGCCAGAGTGACGCTTTCAGTTTCATTGATATCTTCCATTGCTACTCTGTTCTCTATTTCCACTCTGGTCTTATTTTTGTCCTGTGGTTTTTCTAGTTCACTGAGGTATAAAGTCAGGCTGTTTATCTGCAATCTTTCTTAGTATATAGTTTATCGTATACTTCCCATTCAGAACTGCTGTTGCAGGATCAGGTAAGACATGATATATATTATTTCCTTTTTAAGTTTGTCTTGAGATAATTTTTTATTACCCTTTGATCTACTGATTTCTCATTAATGTGTTAAGTTTCCCTAGATTTTCTAGCTTTCCTTGATTATTTCTAGGTGCATACCACTATGGCTACAAAGGATAGTTGACTTCAAGTTTTCTAAGACTTTGGGGCTGCATTGTGCCTCACCTGGCTGAAAGCACACGTTCCCCTGAGCAAGTATACAGGTTCAAGCCCCTACTCCCCACCTGCAAGGAGGAAGCTTAACAAGCAGTGAAGCAATGAGGTAGGGTACCTCTGATTATCCTTCTCTCTCCCTCTCAATTTCTGTCTCTATCCAAATAAATAAAAAGTGGACCATTTTTTTAAATTGCTTTGATATTGAGCTTTATCATATGATCAGTCTTAGATGTTACACATGCAACTGGGGGGTTATGTTTATAAAATAGTTTATTTCAAATCTCTTTGTTGATTTTTATCTGTGTAATTTATCCATTGCTGACAGTGCAGTGTACTTGCTCTATCTCCCTTCAGATCAATTAATTAGCTCAGTTAAAAAAATCATTTAAAGTGATTATCCATTAATTTAATTGGTAAAGAAAATACATTTGAAATTTTTCATCATAAAGGATTAGTAAGGGGGGAACAAAAAAGCTTAACAGAAACAAAATAGAACTTAACACTACTAACCCTGAAGTCAGAGAGCTTGGAGATTCAAATTTGGCTTTGACATTTACTGGGAATATGCATTACTTAAGAAAAAAAACACAACTTGTTGAAATTTTCTTCCTCAGAAACAGCATTTGGCATCTTTCCCAACATATATATATAAGAGAGAGAGAGAGAGAGGAAGAGAAACCAGAGTGTCAATCTGGCGCATGCATTGCCAAGGATCAAACTCCGGACCTCTTGCTTGAGAGTCCAAGGTTTTATTCACTGTGCCACATCCCCCACCGCCACCCCCCTCAACATATTTCTTAATAACTCTTTTAAAAAAAAGATTGCTATTGGGAGTCAGGTGGTAGCACAGCTGGATAGCGCATGTGGCGTGAAGCACAAGGACGGGTGGAAGGATCCCGGTTCGAGCCCTGGCTCCCCACCTGCAGTCATTTCACAGGCTGTGAAGCAGGTCTGCAGGTGTCTATCTTTCTCTCTACCCTGTCTTCCCCTCCTCTCTCCATTTCTCTCTGTCCTATGTAACGACGACAACATCAGTAATAGCAACAACAATGAAAAAAAAAACAAGGGCAACAAAAGGGAAAACAAATAAAAAATTTTAAAAAAAAGATTGCTATCTTTTTTTTTTTAAGCTTTATTTTCTGCAGAAAATGAAGAGACACCTGCAGCACCGCTCATGAAGCTTTCCCCTGCCAAGTGGGGGCAAGGGGCCAAAACCCTGAGTCTTTGCACACCGTAATGTGTGCATTCAACCAGGTGTACCACCACGGGCACCAGTTGAGATCTAACTGTACAGAAGTGCAAAACAGAGCTAGGTTAATTTTGTGAGTTTTATGAAAACTTTTACAATTAAAAGGTTAAGTTCATTTATCAATTTCAAGAGAATCTAGAATGGTGCATATGAAACAAGAGCCAAATGTTTGATATTCTCTAGCAGTCCAAAATTCTCAAAGGAAAGTGAGTATTTTTTTTTTAATTATTTGTTTTTTTTTAAGGCTGGGGCTGGCTCAACTGAGTAGGGTTGTGTTTTGCCATGCATGTAGCCCAGGTTTGAGCCTCCACACCACATGGGAATGTCACACTGCCAGGGGAAGATCCAGTATTGTCTCTCCTGTCTCAGTTGGAAATAAAAGAATGAGTCAGTCTGAGAGTGGTTAAATCACTCATGTGCAACGTCTCAGTTCTGAAGGAAAAAAGTTTAGGATTGTTTAAATATTGCTTTTTTTTTTTTTTGGTTAAAGATATATATGCAATTTTCTTTCAGCATAATGACTCACTCACTCACTTCTAGTTTTGACTACCCTAAAACTTTTTTTTTTTCTAACCTATGAAGTACATAAAATAAGCAGTAATGTGTGGGCCAGTGAGGCAGGTCACCTAGGAGAGCACCCTATCTGCCATGCACACAACACAGGCTTCAGTCCCCCATCCTAATGCTCCAGTGTTGTGGTCTCTGTCTCCAAGTTTCAACCCAGTCTGGTAATGAGCAAGGTAAGTGATCAATACCATCCCACTTCCCCTCTTCTTCATGCTTAAGACTGTCTGGAACTTTACTCTTGCAATTTACATAAATTTTCACAGCATAGTTCTCTTTTGCCACCCGTATTATCACTGGACCTTGGTACCAGTACCACTCCAGCAGCTCCCCCACCTCTCCCCTGCCCCCATCTTTTTTCTGATAGAGGGAATGCAACATTTGCAGCACTGCTCCACTCATGAAGCTTCCCGCAGTTGGGGACCAAGGCCTCAAAACTCAGACTTGAATCCTCAAGTGTGATGAGCTACCATCCCTCCCAAAGGTGCTTCAGTTTAAGCTTTAAACCACACCCTAGTCTGAGTTAAAAATCCAAATTTTGCAGTTAATTTCATCAGTAACTGGGAACAAATTACTAAACTACTCTCATAAGGTTGTTAAAAAATTAAATGACAGTGCATGTCAACTTGTATTAAGTACATGCTTAATATCAGCAGTTACAATGATTGGCAATTTTCATTCTAAAAAAAAATGTTCTATTTTTTCAAACTGAACAAGCCTCCACCCTAAGGTGCTTAATCACTGCTCTGTACACCTGCACGCTAGCTTTGTTCCTAAAATACTTCACAATTTTCCTTACTAGTCAGTTAAATTCTTTACCAATTAAAAACTATAAATCCATTATTTAAAGTGTTATGTAAAAATTAAGTATTGAAAGGATGTGTTTAGCATGTTCCACCTAACATTGTAAGATGTCTGATTTCAATAGTTGGGAAACATGGGGCCCAGTATCAGGCTCGCATGTTAACTTGAAAATGAGCATGAACCATTTTGCTTTAAGAGTGGAGCATATAAACAAATCTTCAACTACAAATACTTCTGTTCATTTATTTCTTACTCACAGTTGCATTGTATATACTACAGAATATTTTTTTTTTGGTTTTATTATTGTATAGACAGAGAAATTGAGGAGACAGAGACACCTACAGCCCTGCCTCACCACTTGTGAAGCTTTCCCCCTGCAGGTGGGGACCAGGGGCTTGAACCTGGATCCTTGTGCACTATAATGTACGTGCTTAACCAAGTGTGCCACCGGCTGGCCCTGGAAATGTCTTTTTAAATGCAAATATTCTTGACTTTTTTCTAGTTTTAATTTGAGCTAATGAGTACCCCATGCTAAGTTTTCTGGTAACAATGCTTCTAAGTAAATTGCATGTTTCTTTCTCCCCTCCAAATCTGCTATGACAAAAAGGCTAACAGACCTCAAACTTTTGATGACCATTCAGTTCTGCTATAAAAAGCACTTACAACTAGGTGAAGACAAAATAAGATCTAACTAATGGATGGCTTGAGATTGTGTTAAGAATTCATGAATCTAACCAATAAAATGTCTAACTGAAGGTTAGTTACCATTGTAGGAGTAAACGCTAGAGATTAAGACAATCCATCAGTATAGTTTTAGTATTGTCTAACTCTTAGAGATTAAGATAATCCATCAGTATAGTTTTAGTATTATCTAGCCCTAACTGGAATACTCCAGAAAGCCAAATTTGGTTATCTAATAGAAAACTGCATCAAAAGCTTTTAACTTACTTGACTTTGGTTGAGACAGCTGCTCCATAGAATGTGTTCATTACATCCAGGTTCCCTTCCAAGTCATACTCAAATTACTTGACTAATATGGTATCATGGCTCTATTAAGAGTAAATTTTCAATCTATTTGCTATGTCATTTGTGACCCACTATGCACGTCTTTGTTGCATGTGAAGTCACATTCCAAGATAGAAAAAAGCAGTTTCCAACTAGCAGTCACATCAGGTTTCCACAGAAAAACGGTATTTATCAATTGGTCTCTAAACTCAAGGAGTCATGCATAAAATCTAGATAATAGGTTTGTGGAAGTGTCATGTTTTACTTTTTACCTCAAAAATCCTGTATGAAAAGTAGATTATGGGTGGGGGTAGATAGCATAATGGTTATGCAGAGACTTTCATGCCTGAGGTTCCAAAGGCCCCAGGTTCAACCCCTCACAAGCCATAACCTAGCAGAAGCACAAACTTTTAATAAGTGTATTTTTCAAATATAAATGCCATCAAATAGTGAGGATTAGAGTACTGACTGTACTATTTCTCCTTAACTCCTCCAAGCAGTTCAATGGTATAGTTTGCCCACTACCAAAAAAAGAAAAAAAAAAAGACAATTCTCTGGGAGTCAGGTAGTAGTGCTGTGGGGTAAGCGCAGGTGGCGCAAAGACCAGCTTAAGGATCCCAGTTTGTGCCTCCCTCATCTGAAAGGGAGTTGCTTCACAAGTGGTAAAGCAAGTGCGCAGGTGTGTCTATGTCTCCCCTCTCCATTTCTCTGTACTAACAACAAAACAAGGGCAATAAAAGTGAATATTTAAAAAAAAATAGACAATTCATTACCAAGGAACCCTATCTATAACGCCAGATTTTAAGATGAGCTTGACCCATTCTGAATTCAAATCTTGCTAAAAATATGGTTATGTATTTGTCTTTCTAAAGCAGAGAGGAAAAACTTTTGGGGTCATTTAGAAAACAGTCTCGGACCCCTTAAAGGTCTAAGATTCTCATGAAGAATATACAATCACTTTGTCGTGTGTAGGCCACGAAACTCCCAATATTGCAGTGCCTCTCCCTATCTTAAAATTTTTAAATTGGCAGGAACAGAAAAATTACCCATGTGTAATGCATGAGGGCGCGCGCGCACACACACAGCTACAATGTCCCAATCACATGAGATGCCCAACTTAAGAGTTAACTCTGGCAGCAGAGTATGAGGAATTCTAGTTAACTTTAAAGGCATTGTTTTACGTGACACACCACTGATTTAAAGCCATCTTTCTTATTAAGAACCTATCTTCTCTTGGCAATATACTGAGATGAATTACCAACTCTTAAAAATTAAAGGCCTTTCAAATAAATATGGCTTCAAACTAATAACTTTTTGATGGGTACCACCAAATAATAGACAAATTATACTAAAAACTTTAAGTCAAAACTCAAAGGTTAATTTGTGCTTCTTTCTTATTAGCATTTAAGACTTAGCATGATTCTTTTGTGACTACATATTTGAGGGGGGAAAAAAAAAACAACACATACCACTGTGCACTGTTTAAGGAATTTTTATTAAAGCAAGAATTTTATAATCCAAATTACGTTTCCTTGCTCAGTTATCAACTCTGTTATTTAAAACGGAACTGACATTCTGAGCTATTCCACAGTAAAGAATTACAAAATTAAAGAAAGGAATGCTTTAAATTTTTGTACTTTGCTGAAAATTCTTTTTCCCAGGGTCTATAAAACATTAATTTGTTTTTATATTTTACTATTTTTTTGTGGTTTTTTTTTTTTGATGTTTTTAAATCAATAATCTAGGACTAGCACTGTTTGCTAGGCCTGGCATTTGCTCGGTACATAAGGTTCAAAGTTTCCTTTCCTTTTTTTATTTATTTTATATTTTGCAATGTTTTTTTTCCATAATATTTAAGTTTTTCGATGTTTAGATATTTTTTCTTCGGTGAAGCACGAGTTTTTCGTGGTCCCTGATCAATCTGTAGAAGCAAAAGATCAATACTGTTACTTGTCGGTAGCAAAGACCAACATATTTAATCTACAGCCTTTTCCCGTAACATTTCATTGAAGCACAACTATCTCATTCACTCCCATACTGTCTAGGGCTGCCATACTGTAAATGTGGAATAAAGCCATTTTAACTGGGACAACAAGATCCACAGAGACCAAAACATTTCTTGTAAACCAGAGAAGCTTTGCCAGTTCCTGAGCTTGGCTATTACACTATTCTACTTCTTGAGTAATCAAGAACAGAGGTCTAAGAACAAAATGTTAGGACTTAACCTAGAAAAATGTACATAAGGTTTGAACTACATAACCTTTCTTCAGAGCCAAAATCTGTTCAAGCTGATAACTAGGATAAAAAGCAAGATCTAATTCTTGCTCTCAGACATGTTACCAATACATTTGGAATTAATGACAACAAGTGTTTATGCCGTTTCAAAAATGCACCCAAATTGATATAAAAGAAGATTAAGCTCACTTAAACAGTTGGAACACCAGTGGCACTGTTAACTGCTTTCTGGGCAGCCTCTTTAGCTTGGTGGGCTTGTAGTACGGCTACAGCTTCATCAACCTAATTGAAAGGAGGGGGAAAAAAGCTAAATTACCTTTAAAAAGCAGTGACCAGAATAATTTTAAACTGAAAACACACATGCCCAACTCCTTTCTTCAGAAGAGTGGGCAATAAAGGTCAGAAATATATCTCAACTGTATCCATATCCGTTTAGGTCCTGTTCCACTACTGCTAAAGAACTATGAGCCACTCTCTTCACTTCTCCCCAACACAAATCTCCCAAGAGGTAAGAGACAACAATTATCTTTCTCCGTTAAACTGACAGGACTTGAAATTAAGTTCTGTCATGTACTAGGTGTGAGCACTGATCAAAATTATTCAACCAACTTTTAATGCTTCAGTTCCAATGTCTAGAAAAATGGGGGTAACCCCACAGATTTAATATTAAGATTTATAGTTAATACTTTTAACACCCATAAACTACAAAGCTCACATAAAGTACATATAAATATTCTGTAGGTCTAAGATCCTACAGAAATCCCTGGAAGACAGTAGAAAGAGGCTGCTAACTAGATGATAAATTCCAATTACTTTAGAACGGAGAGACTCTGGAGACTCAAGCATATGAAGAAGCTCTGAATTATCAATCTCCAACAACATGCCAGTGATTTTACCAGCAAGAGTAGGGTGCATGGCTTGAATAAGAGGAAAGAGCCGTTCACCTAGGAACAAAAACATTCAATTAAAAAACAAACTTCAAAGGTAGTTAGCATATCAAAATTGGGAGCTTAAGAATCTTACTCTGTATAAAATAATTGCTTGACCTGCAGGGGGGAAGCTTCACAAGTGGTGAAGCAGGGCTACAAGTTTCTCTGTCTTGCTACCTCTCTATTTCTCCTCTCTAAATTTGTCTCTACCCAATAAAAAATAAATATAATTGCTAGTCCCAAACCCACCATGTTTTATTGACTCTTTCGTGGGCAAGTCTTGTTATAACACAGTAAGATCACAAGACAATTCTTGTCATTATTAAATTAAGTCTGAAAACAAAAAGAAAAAAAATTTTTAAAGGGGGCCAGGCGGTGGCACACCTGCTTGAGTACACACATTACAGTGCTCAAGGACCCAGGTGCAAGCCCCCGGTCCCCACCTGCAAGGCAAGGGAGTAGTTAAGCAGGGCTGCAGGTGTCTCCCCTTCACCTCTCAATTTCTCTGTCACTTTCCAGTAAATAAATAAAAAGTAAAAAGGAAAAAATTAAATTAAGTTTGTGTGCAAAGCCAAACCTATTATCTCATTTGGTTCAAACTCCCTCTTCCAAAAATATAGAGGGATCCACAGAAAGTAATAATCTATATCACCTGAGCCATCAAAAGCAATTTATTTTTCTGAATTATTTTTTTCAAGCTTTTCATTAGTTAAGGCATGTCAACTATGCTTTCATCTTCAGACCAAGCCCACCACTGCCTTGCTTTCTGATGCAAAGGACATCTGAAGGTTTTATTTTCCAGTCCCTGTGTAGTAATACAAAAGTACTTACCCAACATTTGCTTTTGTTCTTGAGGAGGGGCAGATGCTAACATGGAAGCAGTCAAAGGCTCCTGGCCTTGTACATGAACAGCAGGCTAAATGAAAAACAGAAGAAATGAAAAAGCACTATTAAGAGTACAGTTATCATTAGGAAAATAATCGCAATCTAAATGTGGAAGATCTGGCTTCTGTAATTGCTACTCTGCAGGACCTGGGCACTGGCAGGTTGATCCATATCCACAGCTTGTTTCTATCTTTCCCTAGTGAGGTATAGCATAATTTTTTAACCTGGACTAGTTTTAGTGAAAAATTATTTGAATGGTTACATTGTACATTAGTCATAGGTAGGTAAATTTAATTAAAACTGACTAAAGACTCAATTTTCTTAAGAGTATTCTTATCTGTCATGTTTTAACTTCTCTGACATCAAGTACTACCATCTTATAAAGAAACCATTAGATTCCTACCTGCTGCATGGTAACTTGTGGCTGTGCATTAAGATGTTGCTGAGGATTGCGAACTCCTGCGGCATATTTGTACTGTGGAACGGTACGGACAGCAGGAGTAGCTGCTGCAGCCGCTGCCGCAGGACGTGGGCCCATTGTCTGCGTTGATGTGTTAGCTAGGAAACAAATACAATTTTAACTTCTACCTTGCTGTTTCAAATTGGAAATTAATTTTTACAGGAATCATGAAAACTCACCGACACGTTGTGTGGACATGACTCGTGGAACCTGTGAAGAAGCTGGTCTCATAGTACTAAATGGTGGTCTAGGAGCGGCTGGGCGGATAGCACCGGGCATATTTTGGAATGCTATAGAATGACAGAAACAGATTCACTGGAGTTTTCATGCTACTTTTTTAGTGGTTTACACAAAAGGTTAAAATGACCAAATATGAACAAGACTAAAACCAGTGTTGTGTGATACCACTGAACTACTTCCCAGCTCAGTACTTTATTCTGTATTTTGAAAGAACTTGTCAACATGTGAACATTAAACATGAACCTGTCTCCAAATACAGTACCACCCCACCAGGCAAGGCTGAAATGTCAGGACCCTGAATCACTGCATGAACAAGATCTTTCAAAACTACTATCTAACCAATAGGGAATTAAGAATGGGTATCAAAGGATCAAAGCAATTACTCTGTATAGGAATGAAGAATCTGAAAATCTGCCAAGTTAAAAAAAAAAAGGCTCGTAGTCATAAAAATAACATACTAAAATTTTTGGAAAACTTCTATACTGCTAAAAATTCTACACCTGTAGTTCAGTTCAATTAAATTACTGTCTTAAAGCAAAAACAAGAGGCTTACGATGAGGTCTGGCACCCTGAGCAGTCCAGCGAGGACTTGGTCTTAGTTGAGCAATTTGGCTAGGAGGGTAGTATGCAGCACGGTTCTGAGTCTGTAGAAAGCAAGCACATATATCTATTTACTCTCAAACCAATCAAGGGTGTAAACACACTATTTTTCAAATCAGCTGTAAGTCACATGTTCCATCAATGTGTTGACTTAGTTTTGGGGAAGAGAAGGGAAAGAGCGCACAAACCCTAAAACAACCACATGAATACCTCCACAATATTTTTCTCTATAACCTACCTGTGGGATAGCTGCCATGAAGTAACCTGAAGGAGGTGCTGGCTGGTAGGGGTTGATTACAGGGTTGGGCACAGCTCTTACACTTGCCATTCTCTGCATATACTGGTTAGTGAGGTGAGCCTGGCGCTCTTCTTTGCGCTGAGCTAAAGCTACATACAATGGCTTGGTGGCCACAATTCTACCATTCATCTCTGTAACTGCTTTAGTGGCTTCTTCTGGGGAGGAGAAACATACGAAACCAAACCCTTTGCTGCGACCACCCTCCATCATCACCTATTGAAAAACAAAAACAAACAAAAACCTAAGGTCAACACAATAGCACAATGAGACATAATCATGACTTTAGCATTTAGAGTCAACTTTTGACAACTAAAACCTGCTAATAGTTTCATTTTCTGGTGTATTGCACCAAAGTAAAAGACTCTGGGGTGGGTGGGGGTTGGGGGTAGGACCCTTCACAATTTTTTAAAACCACCTGCCTTCAATAATTTGCTGCAATGATAATGACCTCCTCCAAAATAAATTCTTGCCAAACATTTACCTTCCTGCTAGTAGTTTTGTGATTATGAAAAACTTCTTTAAAGTAAGACTGTCCTTTATAAATAAACGTGCATAGTTCATGTATTCTAAAGTAACTGATGTAATTTAAATATCCATAAGGTAATGGGAACACATTGGAAAATAAATCCTACATTCTTAGAAAAAACTCTAGAACAAAGCTCTTAAATCAAAATCCTAGAGTTTAGACTAGAGTTCTACTGTTGCACTGTTTCTGATTTCAAGTAAGGTGAAATATGATCTCTGGGCTTTACTGATGGGAGAAAAGAGCCTGAGATCTTATTATGTTTGGAATGAAAACTATAGAAGTGAATGTAGGCTAGCCCTGTAACAATTCTAGTTATAAGTGTCGCAAGTGTCTCTTCTGTATCCCTTTGCTCAATTTCTGACTATCTCTATCCAATCAATAAATAAAGATAATAAAAATAATGGAAATTAAGAGCTGATAGCTTACAAGAAAAGCATTTCAGTAGATATATTAACATATAGTTAACAATGTATCATGAGATACAGACTGGATTTCCCCCAGTATCTTTTCAAGATTTATTTAGTGGACAAATAGTAACGGTAAACAGAGGAAGAAAGACACCTACAGTAACCCCTCCCCCCTGTAGGTGGTGATTGGGGGCCCAAACCCAGGTCCTTGTGCATTGATTGTACCTTGTATTTTCAACTGGGCAGATCAAAAATTTTTTAAATTTTGAGGGAGGCATTGAGTTGTACAACACAAGCTAGAGCCAGGGTTAATCCGGGCTTGTGTGCATGACCAAGAGCACATGTCCTAGTGATCTATTTCAACGGCCCTCCCCAATCCCTTTTTAAAGCATTATGTACTTTACCTTTGCACTAGTAATTGTGCCAAATGGAGAAAATTCTTTCCGGAGACGTTCATCATCAATACCGTCATCAAGATTTTTCACATAAAGGTTAACGCCCTAAAGAGAAAACAAAACTATAGGAAAAAGAAAGCCATAGAGGTATTTAAGCACACTTCCTATTTTTCATCCCACGTTTCTTCTCCTTTCCCCCTCTTAAACCCTCCAGTTACCTGGCAGTAACTGAAATGAATGTAAAATAGGTTTCCTCATCCCTGCATTATTTTGCTTGTTCAATTAAAAATGAACCTGGTATCTGGTGATCCTATCTTGCTTCATCTGTTCAAATTTGCGCTTAAGTTCCGTCTGTCGTTCCACTTTTTTCTGAGCTCGACCAACGTAAATCTGTTTTCCATTGAGCTCCTTGCCATTCATCTCATCTACAGCCTTCAGAAAACAAAAAAACTCTAATTACAAACTTACAATACTCATTTAAAGAAATAAGTGTTAAGAGATTGCTAAAATTTATGATGGACCCACTCCCAAACTTAAGGATTGAGGAGAATACAGGTTCCAAAACTAATTCAAAGTACAAACAATCCAAAATAAACAGTACATAAGCCTGTAAGTTACTGGCCAAGTAGGCACACTTAAAAACAAAGTGACCCAACTGTATAGCTTCCCCAACTTAGAATCAAGAAAAAACTATACGCTTTCAGTTAGTAGTCTTACTTTTTGTGCATCTTCATGCCTTTCGAAGCTTACAAATCCAAAACCTTTGGATTTTCCATTTTCATCAGTCATTACTTTCACACTTAAGGCAGGTCCTAAAAAATGTTTTTAAACAATTCAAGGATATTCCATACAACACACATATGTTCCAAATTTCAACACATAAAAAAAAAAAGCCTTAAGAAACTAAATGAGCATTTAAAGAAATTCCATGCTGTATTCTAACTATTTGGGGGGTGGGGTGTAGTGGAGAGGGGACACACTATTCCTAGACCCTTTATTTTTACTTGGGAAGGAGTAACTTGAACCTGGGTCCTCTTGCATGGTATCATTTGAGATGAGATGCTTTAAACAATACTTCAAAGACAAATTTTCTATTCTAAGCACTAGTACAGATCATTTAGATCTTTAAAAGCCATCTGTGATATTCTTGACAGAATTAAGGAGTTTTTTAAGCCTCAGTCCACCTACTTTTCAACAGGATCTTTTTTGAGAAGACATAGAATCTCTCGGGGAAACACAGATTATCTCCCGCCCTCTCAAAACAAAAAAAGGCAATCAACTGAGGTAGATGTTATTTAAGGTCTATCAGTAAAAACAAGATTAAGATCACAATTGATTACAGAAAACTTGGCTATATGAACACAAGTAGATTATCATGAAACATACCAAAGTCAAATCACTAAAGAGAATGAGAATACAAAACAGTATTAGTATCTGTACCATCTTTCACTATCTTATACAAAAAGTTCTCAAAGTTTAATGTGGCATGCTGATTTGACATAGGGAAATGTTCAATTTCCTTACTCTGTACTGGGGGGGGCATGGAGGGGTAGGCCATTTTTAAGGTCAAAAGGACATCAAGAACATGGCCAAGTGATCTCAAAAAGTACACAGTATTCTTTACAATTTGTAGTATTAGTGAGTTTAAAAGTTAGTGAGTACAAAGACTTTAGGGGTGGAACATTTTCACATCCACATATATAAATGACTAAAACCCTGTCTGTGGGACCCACTCCCCTCCCATAATAACCAGTTCTCCTACAAAAGTATACAATTTTAAAACCTAAGCAGCCCAGAAGGTGGTGCAGTGGTGCTAGGCTCCCAAACACTGAGGTTTTAAAATCCAATTCTTAGCATATGTGCCAAAGTGATGATTTGCTCACAAGTCTTTAAATCATTACTGATTAGTCACAACTATGTAAAAAGTGAGGCTGACTACACTTCACTAGTGTAAAATGCAAGAATAAAGTAGATCCTATTGATTCAGATGGTTGCTTAAGGCACGGACGAACTCAAGGAAAACTGGATCTGAACTTTAAGAAGTCATCAAGTCAATTTAAAATTGTTCAAGCATACTTTTCTCTTCCTCAAGACTGTATTCTAACCCAAACTGGCTTTGTCACACTTATCTCCCTGAAACAGGATTAAAATAAATCCAGCACAGCACATCTTAACATAGCAAACTTTAAAATCTGTTCCCATTATTCAGTAATGGTTTGCTGCATTAATACATGCTATTCACCTTTTAAATTGTATACAATACTGTGTATATCCCACACTGTAGAATGGACTTTGTTGCAGGTTAATCCAAGCAACTATAAATCTTTCAAAGCAGCATGTTAAGTCTCATCTCACTTAATTTTTTAGTGTTAGCTCAAACTTTTGTACAGAGCAACTACTTAGAACTTTTAAGAGTGTAAAAATTTGTCACATTACCAAACTTGCCAAAAAGATCCTTAAGGCGCTCATCATCCATGTCTTCTCCAAAATTCTTGATGTAAACATTTGTGAATTCTTTTGCTCTAGCTCCAAGCTCTGCTTCTCGTTCTTTACGAGACTTAAATCGTCCAACAAATCTAATAAAATACAGAGACTATAAATGCAGGTTCTGTCTTACTCAGATTATTTCATTCTGATAGTTTTCTAATTTTTACTAAAATTTCAGAATCTCTAATAAAGAACACACATAAAGTAGAAATAGAGCTTTAGCTGAAGAAATGACAATATAAAATTTAAGATCAATCCTTTTGACTACATCCACAAAAGAACTTTTTTTCTTAACAAGTACTTGGGGGAGGGGAATGCATAATGGTTATGTAAACCCAACTCTCAATGCCTGAGGTTCAATCCCCCACACACCATAAGCAATAAACAAGCACTTCCTTCATGGGGTTCAAATTACTCCTAGGATTAAAAATGAACTTGGGAGTATATACACAGCATGCGAATGACAGGAGTAGTTATGATTGCCACTGTCTTTCTAATCTCCTGTTCTGACATAACAGCCTGCTTAATTCTTATTGTAAATGTTGCCATACCCTTCAAAGGTGGGGGGAGACCAACTCCCACAATCCCACCCATATCATGACTGACCATTTAGTATATCTGAATAAATGGTGCCCCCCCCCCCACCCCCTCACAACACTGCTCAAGCTCTGGCTTCTGGTGGTGCCAGTGACTGAACCCAGGACCTCAGAGCCTGAGGCACAAAAGTCTTTTGCACAAAAGAATTAATACTGCCTCTCGGCAAATTAAGTTTTTTAATCTAAAACTCACCCCCACCAGTAGTAGGCTTTTATCTCTTTTAAGTGTTGCTGGCAAACTGTGATAATGATACTAAAACTTGTCTTTCTGAAAGTTAGCCTTTATAAACATGCATACTGAAAGGAAATCTTTACATATTAGTCTTTCCCTAACCTCACAATGGACACAGAATGTCAATAGGTATGTAACAACCCTTTTTTTCATGTACTTGACAACCACACCTTAAGAGTAATGCAGCTGACTTATAAGAACAACCAAACCCAATTTTCATGTCACCTTTAGTTTACACTGGAACATGAACTCAGATCTTTTATATTAAGACCTTAAAGCTGGATTAAATATGTCTGACGGGAGTTGTGCATAAAATCTACAGCTTCACAACTTTGAGCAGACAGAATCTTGGTATCATTTTTAAAGTTGGCAACTTTAAAAAAAGTTTAATTCATGAAAGATTAGTCATGAATACTTAATCCTAATTAAACAAATAATATGGCCATCCTGGGTTCTACACTTAGACCACTATCAGCATGTAAATAAATACAGCTAAGGTAACTTAGCCTCAATTACCACAAATATAAATGTTAATATTTCAATCACTGTGATTAAGCACAGTGGTCATGTAAAGGTCTTTCATGCCTGAGGCTGCAAGAATGATTAAGTTTCTCTCTGGGTTTCCAGTTTTTTTCAACTATGCACTCATTTTTCCTCAACTTGAGAAACTCACCTGTGCACTTCACTGGACATGAAGACAACAGTAAAATCTACAAACATCTCCTCTAAGAGGATAATATACTAATACTTAAAGAGGATAATATAATGAAATGTTATCAACCATTTAAACAGAACTGAAGTGTAAGATTTCATACTTACACTTTGCGATCATTTAGAAGCATCCCGTTCATTTTTTCAATAGCTCTTTCAGCAGCTTCTTGGGTCTCAAAATGTACAAATCCATAACCCTTGGAACCATTCTCATCACAAACCACCTAGGGAAAAAATGTATACCAATTGTTTCATTACTTGCTATTCATTTAGCATTTTTCCATGTTCAAAAATAACATGTTAGCCACCTAACCCTGGACATTTGGAAAATGAAGATAACCATTAACGTTATACTTTCAAGAACTACAATCAGGTAAAACAGTATATATTTGTCACAATTTTTTTTTGCTTACCTTACATGATAGGATGTTACCAAAAGCAGAAAATGTGTCGTACAGTGCTTTATTATCAATGGATTTGTCCAAATTTTTAATGAATATGTTGCCCACTCCACTTTTGCGAAGTGATGGATCACGCTGAGACCACATGATGCGTACTGGCTTGCCCTTTATCACATCGAAATTCATGGTGTCCAAAGCACGCTCCGCTGTAGGAAGGATATTTTCAGAGTGACTATTACTTCAACTTTTACAAGCCACTTAAACCCCAAATTTTCCTGTTAACAGAGACATATTGCTAATTAATGTATTTCTAAAACAATCTGATTGCTATTAAATACAAAAGAACCTTTGGCTCCTAATCTATACTAAAAAAAAAAAAAAAAAAAAAAAATCAAGGTTCGCGTTCACATATAATCTGCTTCATGATCAAGGTAAGCAGCACTAGTATTATTCTGATGGGGAGCAATTCATGGATATTTTAAGCATTTTAACTTCTGTTCTATTCTGCTACATGTATCATCACTGATGACTGCCATTAAAAAGTTCATGTACTGGAAGTATTTCAGTGTTTCATGGCACAATGTCCTAAGTAAAACTGAAAAGCTATACTATACCCACTCTAGAATTCAAATGGGACTTCCAAAAACGAATGTAATGTGGAGCAAACCCATCTCTATTTCTGAGCTACCAGATCTACAACAGTCACAAGCTGCTATCAGTGTTTTCTTGACAAATGTAACCAATTTTTCCTTATAGCACTGACTTACTTTTTTACTTAAGTACATAGTGCCAGGAAATTTCAAAATCAGTCCTATAAATTCAGGTTCTGAGAAAGACTAAACTACATACATTTCCATCTTAGAGGAATTAGGTTGAGAATCAAATAACAGTATTCACAAATTCCATGCCAAAGTACCTATAGTAAGGTCAAATCCTCCAGTCACTTATATAGAAAGTTTCAGTTTCTAGAAGATAGTGACAATCAGTTCTCAGCTCATTATCAATTGACCACACCTACTCAGTTCCTAGTTATTTAGCTGACTGTGCTTGAGCTTCTTTTGAATGAGTCACCTCTTCCCTTGGAAACTGGTTACTTTTAGAAGCTATTTCACCAGCCCATCAATGCAGAAGTATTACAAGTTTAAAAAAAAAAAAAATCGAAAAAGCCAGTATTTGAGAAGAGGATAAGTTGCACATACAGAAACCAAATAAAAATTGAGGGAAAAATGCCATCTTCTTTTGAATAGTAAAATACTAGTCTACTGATAAGAGTAGTGTACTGTGTGTAACCATGGTAATCTGAACTCAAACCTAAAAAATAAAAAAATACAGCTTTTATGGACTTAACATTTTAAGGTGAGAAAGTAGTCATTTTTAAAGTTATCATTTTACAGTCTCTACCATTATTTTCTATCAACTCTTTATACTGTGAGCACTTGATCACAAATCTTGTCCCAAGCTGCCAAGTTGTTATGGGATAACATTTGGAGCTACTGTTAAAAAGGCAAAAGGGCAGGAATTTTCTGCAGTGCAGTTTTACAACTTCTGGCTTAATGTCACGCTAAGAACCCTAATGTCAACTTTGCTGTAAGGTCTGCCGAGATGCTTGCAGAGGGCCCTTCCCAAGCACAGAATCAGTCTGTCTTTTCTATCCCTGGATGCGCAGTCTGAAAGAGCCCATGACACGGACATTAAGCGCAGCCAACTGCTCTAGGTGGTCGCTCCGGCGGTCGGGGGAGCCCCGGGAACGAACCCATCAGCCCGCATTACGGATTTGTCAGAACTTCGCCACAGCTCAACTCCACCTCAACTGCATGTCAGAAAGTGCAGTGGGCCAGCTCTCACTACATTTTAGTCAAAAAAGCGTCTCAGAGCCACAGGGATGACTCCAGAAAGAAGAGGGGGAAAAAAAGTCACGCCCTGAATTTCTGAAACTTGGGCCACCCCCCCCCCCCCCGCCGGCAGCTGGCTTGGAGCGGAGACCTGCGAACCGTCTCAGCCTCCGCAGTCCGAGGCCCCGGGCACGGCGAGCGATCGAGAGTAGAAGCCGGGGGCCAGAGGGACAGCCCCCCCCCCGAGCCCCGGTGGCTCCCCCAGGCGACTGGGCCCGGGGCGGGAACAGGCCTCGGGCCTGTGAGGTGACCGGGTTCAACACGTGGTGCTCGAGCACCGGCTCGCACTTCCTCCCGCCGGCCGCGCCTCCGCCCATGCGGCCGGGGGGCCGCCTCGCCGCCCGCGCCCCAGCCCCGCTCAGCGCCCTCCTCTCGGCGCGTCATCGCCCTAAAGTTTTGAGCGCGTCTGAGGCCGAGAAAATGGTCGCGAAGGAGGAAGTGGGCAGGCGAGCGAGGGGCGTGCGGGTGGCCGCGGGGACGGGGGTGCCGGCGCCGCAGCCTCTCTCGCCGGCCGGCCGGCCGGGGGTGACAAGCCCTCCCTTCCCTTCCCCCGGGCCGCCGGCCTAGCCCGCCACCGCCGCCGCCCGAGCCTCATGGCCGCCCGGCCGCCCGCCGCGGGCCCGCCGCTCACCGTCCGCCGGCTGCTGGAAGTTCACATACGCGTAGCCCAAGGAGCGGCGGGTGATCATGTCCCTGCAGACCCGGATGGATAGGATGGGCCCGGCCGGGCTGAACTTCTCGTAGAGCATCGCCTCGGTCACGTCGGGGTGGAGGTCCCCCACGTAGAGCGAGGCCATGGGGTAGCTGGGGGCGCTGGGGTTCATTTCGGCACGGCTGCCCGCAGGGCCACAAGGCCGCGACCTTTCCGTGAGAGGAGGAGAGCGAGTGCCGGGGCCGGGGGCCGGAGCCGGGGGGAGGGGAGCGGGGGCAAGCGCAGAGGGACAAAAATCAACCGGAATCGAGAACTACTCAACGGCCGCGGAACGGGGTCGATCGGCCGCCGCTGCTGGCTGGGGAGTGAGAGGGTGCGGTGTCCGGTCCGGGCAGCGGGAAGGCCTCGGTCTCTTGGTTCCTTCTTGGAGCTGCTGCGGGGCCGCGGGCGGGCGGGTCGGTCTCGGCTGCTTCACCGGGTTATTTTATAAAAGAGGAAGAAAAAAAAAATAAAAGTCTCCGGCGGGGGAGACGCGGATTTTTTGTAAATTTTTTTTGGGTTTTTTAAAAGGTTTTTTTAGATTTTTTTTGGGTTTTTTAATAATAAATGTGTGTTCCGAGCCCGGAGCACACACTCCGCACTCTCAGCACTAACCGCCGGGGAGAAGGGGAAGCGCCGCCTCCTGCACCCTCTACTTATACCCCCCGCCGCACTCGCCCCGCCCCCGCGCGTCTGACGCCAGGGCCCTACGCGAGCGTCAGCGCCGGAGGAGGAGGAGTAAAGGGGGCGAGGGGGAGGAGGGAAGAGAAAACAGGAGGAGGAAAGAGCCGAGAGGACGGGAAAGGCGGCGGCGGCCGGCGGCGGGTGTAGGGGTGGGGCTGGGGCTGAGGGGCGGGGCTTCTGCGCACGCGCCGTGACCGAGGGGCGGGGCCCGCACTGCGTCGGCCCTGGGGGGAGGGGAGGGTGTGCTCGCGGGCGGCTCTCCGCGGAGCCTGTGGGACGGCCCCTCCCTCCACACACCCCGCCCCCACCCCCACCCCGGAGGAGCGTTAACCCGTCACGGCGGTGGGCGGTGCGCGGGGCTTCCGGGTTCCTCCGGGCCAACCTCCCCCCACGTGCGTGCGCGGCCACCGCCGGGCCCTCTTCCCGCCGTGGCCGCCCCCGCCCGTCTCTCCCGGGGATCTCCCGCGGCCAGCCGGCGCGCCCGGGGCCGCTGTGGTCCCTCGCTGACCCCCTTTCCCGAAGCGCGCACCCAGGAGAGGAGGGGAGGGGAGGGCGGCGCTCCGGTTTCCTACCCGGACCGCACTGCGAGTCCCAGCGGGCGGCGCCGCCACGCGCTTCGGCCGCAGAACCGGTGCCTGCTGGGAGCTGGAGTCCCCAACGGCCGCGCTGCTCGCACAGCCCAACCGGTGGGTGCCGGCCGCCGGCTCGGGGCCCCCCAACCGCCCCGGCCCCGGGCTGCCGCCCCAGCCCCAGCCCCGCGGGGCTCCAGGGGGAGGGGCCCGGGGCTCCTGAGCCCCGAGTTCCCGGCCGGCCGCGCCCTCCGGGGTCCCGGGGACGGGGGGAAGCTCTGGGCGCGGGGTGCGGTCGCTTACCTCCGGCCAGAGGGCTGGCGGCCGCAGGTGCGGGCTTGGAACCTGCGGCTCGGCTCGCGCGCCGCTGCCGACAGGAGTTTGGAGACCAGTGAGCCGCGTCTGCTTGAAGCAGGAGCCCGCCGCGGCCACACATGGTTCCCGCAGCCCTGCAGCCACGCAGACGGAGTCCGAGCGCCGCCAGTGTCGAAGAACCACGGTGTGTGCCGGCGGCGGGCTGTTAGCACGACGTTAGCGTTTCGTGAACCGACCGGCAGCCATAAAGATGCCAGCTGGGGGTGGGGGGGCGACGTGAAATCCACACACACAGACAGACGGACACACACATCCCCCCTTGAAAGTGGCCGCAGCGCCGCGCCATGTGGAAGCAGGCGACCGCGTGTGGCAGCTGGAGCGAGGAGGAGTGGATTTGCTTTTTTTCCTGGGGGGCGAACTGGCCTGAAGTTAAATGATTGCCCACTTCGGTGTTTAATTCAGCGAACGAATGCCATGCCAACTGTACTGCTAGGTGTAGATGAGGCACTTGATTCCCATTTGATGAAAAGATAGGCCAGCAAATTGCCACCTAAGTGCCATTTGCCCATCTGTTGACAGAGGATTTTTTTTTTTTTTTTTGGAAAGGTGCCTTTATTAGGCAAAAGAGCAAATTGTGGAACTGTATTAAAAATCAGTTCTCCAATGTACTTACTGAATGTACCAATAGCAGAGGACTGTATGTGGACTTTTTCCCTAGGAAGCAAGTAAGATAGATGAGGGATATGAACAAATTTCTGTCCTCGAGAGGCTGATGATGAGCTAGCTCTCTGGTAACCATATATTGAAAACAAGCAAAAAAGTTAGGAACCATGACTTCATTTTAGTATTTTCATTAAATTACTGAACAGCGACTATGAAAAGCCAAACCAGTGTGATAGAAGAGGTACTAAGTAAAGAAGGGTGAAAAGTCACCCACCTTCAGTTAGAGGGAAATTAGATTATACCAAGATTATTTAAGAATTTTCATGTAGGACAGAAGTGTGTTCATGCCTAAGCAGGTCAATTCTTTGCAGATAAATACATCACTTTGAAAAGGAAATTGGTCATCAGAACTTACAGTGCGGTTGTGGTTCTCCATAGTGAATGTCACTGTCACATTTTAGGAAGGTACAATGAATAATGTTCAAAGATGAGAAACAAAACCCATTCCTCAGGGATGGCGACTAGTGGAATCAGGAAAGGCAATGAAAATCTATCTCAGAATGAAGCAGGAGTGGGATCTGGAAGCTTGATCCATCAGTCAATTTTTTAATTTTCAAGCAGCTCCTTAGTCTTAGATGAGCAAATAAGCAACCTGTCTTTTTAATTAAAAAAAAAAAAAAAAAGCAAATCAACCATTCTTTAAAGACAGATTCCTCAACTCACTCGTGTGTTTCCATTTCTCATCTAACCCACTGTAAGATGATTTTCCTGCATTCAAATTGCTCTATTCACAGTCACCAATAATACTTTCAGTATACTTTGTCCAGGTTCATTTTACCTGATAGTCCATAGAATCTACCACCACTCCCACCCACCCCCAAGTCTTTCTTTTTTAAACACTCTGGGCTTCCAGGCTGCAATTATGATTCCATCCAAGTCTCTGTCTCTTGTCTTTCCTAGTTAACCAACCTCTGACCTTCAGAGTACTAAAGGTACCTGTGAGGCTCCCTTCTGACTATCCTTTTGTAACTGCATTTATCACACCATATTAAAATAGCCTGTTTTAATTAGATTGTTTCCCAAAATGTTAGCTTCAAAAGAAAGCTGTCAGTGGACAGAAAGACAGCTTAACATATAAGAGCACAGGACTTGCATGTCGGTGACTTCAGAGGTCCCAGGTTCAATCCTTATACATTGAACTGAAGTACCCCACCCCATTTCTCTCCTTTTTGTGTGTGTAAAAAAAAAAGAAAGATTAGGGCCTGGGTGGTGGTGCACCTGGTTGAGTACACATGTTAGAATGCTCAAGGACCCCTGTTCCCCACCTGCAAGAGGAAAGCTTTGTGAGTGGTGAAGCAAGGCTCCAGGTGCCTGTCCCTCTCACTCACCCCCTTCCCTCTTGATTTATGGCTGTCTCTAGCCAATAAATAAAAGATAATTTAAAAATGAAAGAAAATATTAGAAAGAAAGCAGTCTTACTTTTCTATATTTCTATCACTGAACATGAAGCTTGATCACCTGCAAGAGAGCTACTTTTCTAAACCTAAGCTTGGAGAGAAGGCCCCTGAAGTTTGGAGGCTGACCACATATGACAGTGATTAGTAGGGAGATCTTAGTCTGATGTTTACCTGGACACCTAAGCCTAGGCTCACTTCCAGATCTCTAGGCCCGCTGCTCTATTTCAAAACCTCACGAGGAATTAAGGGAATTATTTCCTATCGTACTGACTGGACCCCTCATTTCCAGTGCTGAACTTGGAGGCAGAAGGTAGTTAGTACCCAAAGTCAAGTAGCAGGGACAAGTAGGACTGTGAGGTAAAAAGAATTTCTGAAACTCCTCAGCTGAGGACACTTTACAATGGTGATCACATTAATATTCTGTCACCTTTTGGGGTTACTGGACAAATTCCTTCTTTGACCTTTTAATAGTATGATTGCTTCTGATAAGGCTGCAAATAAAAGTGAAAGAATATCAATTGCCTTTTGGATTCATCATAATTTTTCCTCTCATTTCTTTTTGGTCTTAAAATGTACTGTCTGTGTTTATCTGGCTTGCTTGTGTACATCTAATTTTAGATTGCAAGCTGTGGGGCAGAATAATATCTATATGTACAGCATCTCACTGTGGGTGCCTGAGAATGTCTAATAACATCAACATTGAATTAACCAGCTTTTATCTTAGCAAATAAGATGTAAAGTTCTTCTGAAGACTTTGGTTACGTGAATTTCCCTACAGACATAAATAATTTTGAGGCTGTATCTAAGATATAGTCACAATACATCCAGAATAATTTATAGTATTTTATGTAACACAACAAATTAAAATTGGCCTTACAAGGTCTTTAGGGAATATTTGAGGTGACTAATAAGAGCCTATATGACAGTCAAATATTCTATTTCAACTGAAGGAATACACTTTCTGTAGATCCTTAAAAAGGAAAATATTAAACCAAGACAAAAGCCCAAAGTATACAGTGTTTAAGAAGATTACACAATATTTATAAAGATTAGCTATCAGCTTCACTGGTCTCTTGGGTTGGTAAGGAAAAGAACATCTAGTCAAATTTGTAAACTGTCTTGTTCCTCATCAGAAGGATTCCCAATCATGAGTCATATTCAGATTTTATGTTTTCTTTCACCAGCATAACATATTTTCCTCATGCCAACCAAGAATAAAAAAATTATGAAAGAGTCTGAATAGGTTCTGATGTTACATGGCATTTGTTCTATGCCTGCTTGAAGTGATACAGATCCTGAAACAGAGGTTCACTTTGTTGATAAACACAGAACCATAAAGATAGAAACTATAGTAGAAGGAAGAGGTAACTAGAGGTTTTGCTATAGAGGAGAATAAGAAGCTCAAAAGTAGGAGCAGCAAGATAGCTTACCTGGCAGTGCACCTGCTTTGTCATGTGTACAGCTCAGGTCCAAGCCTGGCTCCTGTTGGACTGAAGGAAGCTTCTAGAGAGAAACTCAAAATCCTAAAATACTTAGGGTTCATACACTGGCCTCGGGATCCATGTTAAACCAGTGTGGTTTTTCATACTCATCACAACAGAGATGTGATTAGAATAGTTATACCACTATCAAGACCAAGTAGTACAGCACTGCCACTTACTGAATGATTTCTATTCCTTTAAATACAATGATACCTCAATTTAGCAGATACTGAATTCAAATTCGTGGCAGAAATATTAAACAGACATATACACCTACATAGAAAAATGTAACTGTCACAGTTCTAAACTAATTTGAGGAACAGTAGAATTCAATGGTTACATTAAAACTATCAAATATGAGATGAACAGGAACAACACAAAAAATCAAAAATCAATTACAAGATTATGAATTATATGGAAAAGGGCCAATGTAAAAACTTTGAAATAAATTTAACTTTGGGACAATGGTTCCTAGGGTACAAATGACTTAAATACAGAAGATAAGGTATGAAGAGTAAGAAAAATACATCTAGGTCAATTGAAGACAGTTAATCAGTACTATGAGCGAATATCCATTGAGTATTTACATGCCTCTTCATACCAACCCTGTGTGGTATGAAACTACAGTGTTAGCATTGAAAACAACTCAAAGAATTATCAATGGAGTGATTTTGATTCAAACGCAGGTGGAAGTTCAAAGGATGAGTCTTTGATCTAAAAATTAAGGGGATGGGCAGTGCTGAGAATAAGGAGAAAAAAGATCATTTTTTAAAGTTTTTTTTTAAATCTTTATTTATTGGATAGAGACAGCCAGAAATCAAGAGGGAAGTGGGTGATAGAGAAGGAGAGAGACAGAGAGACATCTGCAGCACTGCTTCATCACTTGCAAAGCATTCGCTCTGCAGGTGGAGATGGAGGCTTGAACCTAGGTCCGTGCACATTGTAACACATGCACTCAACCAGGTGCACCACCACCTGGCCCAAAAAGATCATTGTTAAGGTGGAGAAAAGAAGGGAGGTGGAGGAGCACTGGATTGAGTGCACACATTACCGTGTTCCTCATCTGTAGGGGAAAAGCTTCATGAGCTGCGAAGCAAACCTGCAGGTGTCTTTTTCTCCCTCTCTATAATCCCTTTCCCTCTCAGTTTCTCTTTGCTTCTCCAAAGAATAAGTAAATGCAAAAAAAGTGTTTTTTTTTTTTTTTAAGTAAAGTGATGGAAATAACAATAGGAATGTAATGGACGCAGAAATTAGCAAAATCTGTTGAAGATATCACAATGTTACCTAGCAGAAACATAGCAGACAGTAAGACAAAGGCAGATGATAGAGGGACAAGTTCAAGGAAAAACAGATGGGAGCTTGAATGATAAAGGTGCACACAATCTAATCTTGTAGCCTTGTAGTTCTTACTTAGGATGTCATTTCTAGGGGCAGTGTAACAGCAGTGAATTGGAAAGAGAAATAGCCCCACCCCACCCCACCCTCACCCCCACCCCAAGCACGGCCCTGGCCTGCAGCTGTGCCTACGGCAGCCACTTTGGCTGGTTCTAGGGCTCTGCTCCATTCCAGAACTTCATGTAAGCATTGCGGGTTTTCTGCTGGACAAGCATTTATGAAGTTTCTTCTTCTCTTGAGTACTGGTTGAAAGGAGCACAGATGAAACTGTAACCAAAAGAGGCATCATGTGCCCAAAAAAATCTCAAGGAAAATATTGCAAGCAACAATAGTAGCTGTTGGATCTGGCTCTAAAGGAAAGAGTGGAGAGATTCAGCTAGTTAGTGTGAAAGTTGGAGATAAAGTTCTTCTGCCAGAATATGGAGGCACCAGAAGTGGTTCTAGGTGACACCGATTATTTCGTATTTAGAGATGGTGATATTCTTGGAAAGTATGTAGATTGAAATCACTATTCAAGTGGCATCATACGAAGCTGCTTCATTCTTACTGAAGTTCTGAAATCTTTCATCATGTAAATAAACTAGAGATATTTTTAAAAAAGAAAAAAAGAAAGAAATGGCAAATGGAAATCAATTATGATATTCTTGGAACTGTCCCACTTTGATCTTCTAAGAAGTGAGGTCAAAGAACACAAGATCTGGTGGGGGAAATAACACAGTGGTTATGCAAACAGACTCTCATGCCTGAGGCTCTAAGGTCCCAGGTTCGATCCCCCGCACCACTATAAGCCATAGCTGAGAAGTGCTCTGGTAAAAAAAAAGAACACAAGATCTGTTGAATGAAAAGCACACTAGGAGTGGGAATAGATAGCATAATGGTTATGCAAACAGACTGTCATGCCTGAGGCTCCGAAGTCCCAAATTCAATCCCCCACACCGCCATAAACCAGAGCTGATCAGTGCTCTGGAAAAAAAAAGAAGCACATCACTAATTTTGGAAAACAAAAGTTTTTCTTATTTTCTGTAGTAAATCATTAAAAGCATTCATTGTATAGCTCTTTGCAGAAAGCACACTGAATTATAGAATTCATTCACTTCATACACTTCAAATCAAAAATCTGTTTAGGCCTACAGTACCTGCTGTTTAATGCACTGCACATCAATAATAAAGCCATAGTCTCTGCCTTCTACCTTCTAGAAAACTGAGCAATTAATTTAGTGTGCGTAAAATGTAGAAACAATTTTCATGGGAATGCTTTTCCTTTGCCAATTTTTTAATAATGACTAGTTGTAATCCAGCAAAGGTATTCCTATTAAAAACTGGATTTGATTCAGACAACAATGAGATAACACTTCATTCCTGTGAGAATGTAAGACATCAGAAAGGATAGTAACAACAAATGCTGAAGAGGCTGTGGGGGTAAAGGATTCTTTCTGCACTGCTGGTAGGAATGTAAATTAATCCAATCCCTGTGGAGAGCACTCAGAAGGCTAGAAATGGACCTACTCTATGACCCTGCAATCCCTTTCCGGGGGATTTACCTTAAGGAATCAAAGGCATCCATCCCAGAAGACTTTTGTTTACCTATATTCACAGCACAATTTGTAATAGTCTAAACCTGGAAGCAGGCCAGGTGTCCAACAACAGATGAGTGGCTGAGTAAGTTGTAGTATATATACGAAATGGAATACTACTGAGATATTAAGATTAATGAATTCACCTTTTTTCATTTCTTTATTGGAGGATTAATATTTTACATTCAACAGTAAATGCAATAGTTAAATACAATACATGCATAACATTTCTCAGTTTTCCACATAACAATACAACCCCCACTAGGTCCTCTGTCATCCTTCTTGGACCTGTACTCTCCCCTCCACCCATACCCCAGAGTCTTTTACTTTGGTGGAATACACCAACTCCAGTTCAGGTTCTACTTGTGTTTTCTCTTCTTCTTTTTTTTTCCCTCCACTTTTTTTTTTTAATTGTGGAATTAATGTTTTACATTCAACAGTAAGTACAATAGTTTGTATAGGCCAGTTTTCCATATAACAATACAATCTCCACTAGGTCCTCTAAATCCTTCTTGGACCTGTATTCTCACCCCCCCCCACCCCAGAATCTTTTACTTTGGTGCGATACACCAATTCCAGTTCAGGTTCTACTTCTGTTTTCTTTTCTGCTCTTGTTTTTCAACTTCTGCCTGAGAGTGAGATCATCTCATATTCATCCTGCTGTTTCTGACTTATTTCACTCAACATGATTTTTTTCAAGGTCCATCCAAGATCGGCTGAAAACGGTGAAGTCACCATTTTTTACAGCTGAGTAGTATTCCATTGTGTATATAGACCACAACTTGCTCAGCCACTCATCTGTTGTTGGACACCTGGGTTGCTTTCAGGTTTTGGCTATTACAAATTGTGCTGCCAAGAACATATGTGTACACAGATTTTTTGGATGGATATGTTGGATTCCTTAGGATATATCCCCAGGAGAGGAATTGCAGGGTCATAGGGTAGGTCCATTTCTAGCCTTTGGAGAGTTCTCCAGACTGTTCTCCACAGAGGTTGGACCAATTGACATTCCCACCAGCAGTACAGGAGGGTTCCTTTGACCCCACATCCTCTCCAGCATTTGCTGCTGTTACCTTTTCTGATGTATGACATTCTCACAGGAGTGATGAATTTACCTTCTTTACCACATCTTGGATGAAGCTTGAAGAAATCATGTTAATTGAGGTAAGGTAGAAAGAAAAGGGTAAATATGAGATGATCTCACTCATAGAAGCTGAGAAATAAGAACAGAAAGGGAAACATAAAGCAGAACATGGACTGGGTTTGGAGTATTGCACTAAAGTTAAAGACTCTGGGAGGGGAAAAGGGAGGGTGAGGGTTTTCAGATCCACTATAAGGTGTTAGGGGTGGGGACACAGAGCTTTGGTGGTGGGAATCCTGTGAAACTATACTTCTATTTACTTAAAATCTTAAAAGCCACTATTACTCCAATATGTCAGGGGAAAAATAGATTGAATGTTGCAAGTTCCTTAACTAACTAGATTTTAATTCTGAGTATGTATTTTTTAATCTAAGCATTTAATGTTTGAAATTAAAAAAAAAAATTTTATATTTATTTATTCCCTTTTGTTGCCCTTGTTGTTTTATTATTGTAGTTATTATTGTTGTTATTGATGTTGTTGTTGGATAGGACAGAGAGAAATTGAGAGAGGAGGGTAAAACAGAGAGGGAGAGAGGAGGATAGACACCTGCAGACCTGCTTCACTGCCTGTGAAGCGACTCCCCTGCAGGTGGGGAGGCGGGGGCTCGAACCGGGATCCTTATGCTGGTCCTTGCACTTTGCGCCATGTGTGCTTAACCTGCTGCACTACTGCCCAACTCCCTAATGTTTGAAATTTCTAAACTGAATCTAGACACTGGGCTAAAATTGTTTAAAGAGTTCTAAAAGTAACTTAAAAATAATATTGTTACCTATCACCTTAGACCAGATCAGATTTTTTTGGTCCTGTCAGTATCTAAGATAAAGTTATTAGTAAATAGCATTAAATAACATAAAATATGGTGAGGTTAAGTATAGTATAATAAATCCTAGCCATGAGATTATCAAAGAAAAACAAGTTACCAGGTAATTTGGCAATAATAATTACCTACTGCCTTTTTTTTTCTTTGCCTTCAGGGCTATCACTGGTTATCACTGGTGCCTGCACTAGGAATCCATTGCTCCTGGAGGCCATTTTTCCTGCTTAAAAAAATTTTTTTATTATCTTTATTTATTTATTGGTTAGAGACAGCCAGAAATCAAGAGGGAAGGGTAGATAGAGAGGAAGAGAAACAGAAAGACACCTACAGCCCTGCTTCACCACTCCTGAAGCTTTCCCCCTGCAGGTGGGGGACCAGGGACTCAAACCTGGGTCCTTGCACATGGTAGCATGTGCGCTCAACCAGGTGCACCACCTCCCGGCCTCCCATTTTTCCCATTTTGTTGCCCTTGTTGCTGTTATTGTTGCCATTGCTGTTGTTGGTGTTGGATAGGACAGGCAGAATTGGGGAAGACAGAGAAGGGAAGAGAAACATAGACACCTGCAGACCTGCTTCACCACTGCACTATTGCCTGGCCCCCTCCATTGCCTTTTTAAACACTAAGACTGCAAGGGATGTCCCCTATTCTTTTTAAAATTTGTATTTTTCCCAGTCTTGGAACCTCTGGGACATTTCTTGTATTTCTTGATGCCTTTCCTCTTGACCCTCTTACCATGTGATACTGCCTCTGCTGACCTCAACTAATCAATGCAACCAGTACCAGCATGCCACATTATACAATTTTGCTTCAGATTGTATCCAGAGATGCCAATCCTAATCATCTGATGAGTCCTTTCCTAGCACATGGGACTCCCTTTTGCCATTTCAAATGGCACATTCTCTAACAAAGTTATAGACCCTAGATATAGGCTAGAAACTTAAGGTACTGGGTACATGTATACACATTTATAAATTAGGGGTAGCTATATAATTCAAAGTAAAAGTGCTTATTAGTCTGTTGTGATTGGACTTTGACCTAATAAGCTTGGCGATCTAGTAGAATGACCTAAAGAAAGCAACATAAATTGTCTAATAAAATATTACTTAGGCCTAAACACCCTCCCCTCACCTACCCCTTATTTCACTTCCCTCTATCAACTATCTATTCAACTAACTATACAAAAGAAAGTAAGCTTTATCTCTTAATTTCTTCTGACAGCAACAGCATTATTGTCACCCTTGATAATCTTTAGAAGAAGCACTATATACAAAAGAAGGTGGGGAGAGTCAGCCGGTCCTTGCTTAACCCGCTGTGCTACCACCTGACTCCCCCCACCTTCTTTTTTAAATTTATTTTTACCAGAGCACTGCTCAGCTCCAGTTTATTGTGGTACTGGGGTTTAAACCCTGGACATATGGTGCCTCAGGCACAAGAGTCTTTTTTCATAACCATTATGTTATCTCCTGGCTTACTTGCTTGCTTTCTCTCTTCCTTTCTTTCTCCTTCCCTCTCTCCCGTCCTTCCTCTTTTCCTTTCTTTTCTCAAAATATCCAACATGTCTTAGAAAAATGATGGCTTTATGTATGTCTGGGAAGACACAGAGACATGGGTGAATCGTGGAGTATTTCACTGGATCAAAGCAAGGATACTTAAAAAAATAATGACATTGAGCAGGAAAAATACCTTAGTTGGATAATGCTGTACCGCGCTCTGCCATGTGCAGAACCCAGGCTTGAGCCCTCTCCCTTCACTGGAAGAAACCTAAGTGCTGTGCACTCTCCCTCCCTCCCTCCCTCCCTCTCTCTCTCTCTCTCTCTCTCTCCCCATCTGCAAAGTCATCCTGGAGCCATGAAGCCCTAGCAATAACAGTAACAATGATGATGATGATGATGCCTAGAAGAACACAGAGTTAGTTTAAAAGAATAATCATTAGTTAAGTTCTGTCAGTTTGAGTATCAAAAAGAACATGATAGCTATGGAAAAATTAAAAAAGAAAGAAAATTGCTAGCCATGGTTTTCTGAAATGTGTTAATGTGTGAAGAGCTGAGTTCATAATAATAGCGACAGTAAGAAAAGTTGATGAATCGTACTAAAGAATTTAAATATGATTGAATCTCATGACTCATCCTGTTATCATGTTAGTGATACCATTGACTCATTTATTGAATCAGTGCAGAATATCAGATTCAGTAAACATCAAGGATGCTAGGTTGTTGGTATGCTTCTAAAAACCCCTTCTGTTTCATTAGTTTAATACCGCCTGCTTAACACTGTATTCTATTTACATAACTACTGTATTCTATTTACATAACCACTGCAGGGCATTGGTTCAATCCCCACTGGTTCATGATATGTTTTTGCTCCGCCCCCTCTCCTTGTCACACTCTGATTTTCACCAGTCACTTTTCTCTCCACCCTCTCTGCGTCGCATCCTGTTCCCACCCTACTGGGCTAGTATATTTATAAGGACAAGATTGTTTGTAGATTTTAGTTTAGCTTAGCTCGGCTTAGATTGCACTGCATCCTGCATGAATAAAGAAATACTGCGTACAGCTCAACCATGAGTCCCTGGTCGTCTGTTACCCGCCCGTGAAGCCAGCCCATTAAAAACAACACTAGGTAACACTTCATTTAAGTTTATAGTTAGAAAAATGATTCCTAACTCTTAGGTCCTCGCTACTGGTCTCTCTACTAGTGCAAACCTTTTTTTTTTTTTTTTGTAGTCACAAAATTAGGACTCTGTTTTGGAAATCTAGTGCTCAGAGATGTGACTATATCTCAAAGTGCCATTCTAGTGCCTTTTTCTTTTAAATTAGCATGCCACTATATTTGAATGAATTATGAATTATGGTACTAAGTCTCTATGTATTGATTAAGTTCTAAGAGCTAAATACCTGGTGGTGTTTGTGTAAGCTTATAGCACGATGTTTAATAGAACTTTCCATGCTGTACAACTGTGCAGTCTGATATGGTGATCTTTAATTACACACAACTAATGCTTTTATTCAGCCCTTGAAATGTGACTAGTATGACTAAGAAATAGAGTTTTAAATTTAATTTTATTTGAATTCATTAAAATTTAAAGCTAAATAAGCACAACTGACTCAAGGCTACTGTACTGGATAGCATAGATTAGAATTTTCATTCTCAATAAAGACAACAATAAAATACCATTTCACTCCTGTGAGAATGAATCTCATACATCAGAAAAAGTACCAGCAACAAATGATGGAGAGGTTGTGGGGACAAAGGAACCCTCCTGCACTGCTGGTGGGAATGTCAATTGGTCCAACCCCTGTGGAGAACAGTTTGGAGAACTCTCAGAAGGCTAGAAATGGGCCTACCCTATGATCCTGCAAGTCCTCTCCTGGGGATATATCCTAAGGAACCCAGCACACCCATCCAAAAAGATTTGTGTGTACCCATGTTCATAGCAGCACAATTTGTACTAGCCAAAACCTGGAAGCAACCCAGGTGTCCAACAACAGATGAGTAATTGAGCAAGCTGTGGTCTATATACACAATGGAATACTACTCAGCTATTAAAAATGGTAATTTCACCATTTTCAGCCCATCTTAGATGGAGCTTGAAGAGATCATGTTAAGTGAAATAAGTTATAAACAGAAGGTTTAATATGGGATGATGTCAAAGGTTTAATATGGGATGATGTCACTCACAGGCAGAAGTTGAAAAACCAGATCGGAAGAGAAAACACTAAGTCCAGAAAACACTGGACTGGAGTTGGTGCATTGCACCAAAGTAAAAGACTCTGGGGTGGGTGGGTGGGAGAGTACAGGTCCTGGAAAGGATGATAGAGGACCTAGTGGGGTTGTATTGTTATTAAAAAAAAAAACAGAGAAATGTCATGCATGTACAAACTATTGTATTTACTGTCAAATGTAAAACAATCCCCCAATAAAGGAAAAAAAATTAATTCTCATTTTAGTTACATAGAAAAACTTCACATCTACCTATCAATGCAAATTCCATTTCACCAATTATGAAACACTGTCTATTTCTCTCAAGATAAAGATATGTTGGGGCCAGCAAATGGTGTACCCAGTTTATCACACATGTTATCATGTGCAAAGACCTGGGTTGGAGCCCAGGGTTCCCACCTCTTGGGCGATGCTTCACAAACAATGAAATAGTGCTGCAGCTCTCTTTCTCTCCTCCTCTTGATTACTTTTTTAAAATTATTTTTATTTTATTAGTGATTTAGTAATTATTGACAAGATTGTGGGATAAGAGAGGTGCAATTCTACACGAGTCCCACCACCAGAGTTCTGTATCCCATCTCCTCCATTGGAAGCTTCCCTATTCTTTATCCCTCAGGGAGTATGGACCAAACATCTTTATGGGTTGGAGCCTCCTTCCTATTAATTTTTTTCTGCCTTTATCCAATAAATAAATAAAAAATTTAAGATAAGGATATGTTTAAAATTATGGGATTACAATTTTAAAGAGGTAATATATTCACATAGTTTTTTCATATTTATTTATTTATTTTTTGCAAAGGAGAGTTTCTGTGGCATTGTCTAGTGGCTCTGCCAGGAAAGGAAAGGATATCTTTTTTTTTTTTAATTGCCTCCAGGGTTATTGCTGGATTTGGTGCCTGCACTATCAATCCACTGCTCCTGGAGGCCATTTTTCCCATTTTGTTGCCCTTTTTGTGGTTGTTATTGTTATTGTTGTCATTGCTGTTGGATAGGACAGAGAGAAATGGAGAGAGGAGGGGAGACAGAAGGGGAGAGAAAGACAGACACCTGCAGACCTGCTTCACCACCTGTGAAGCGACCCCTCCTGCAGGTGGGGAGCCAGGGGCTCAAACCAGGATCCTTAGGCTGGTCCTCGTGCTCTGCGCCATGTGCGCTTAACCCACTGCTCTACTGCCTGACCCCCTTTATTTATTTATTATTGGATAGAGACAGAGAAACTGAGAGGGGAGGGGGAGATAAAGAGGGAGAGAGAGAAACACCTGCAGCCCTGCTTCACCATTAATGAAGTTTTCCCTCTGCAGGTGATAAAGACCCTTCTCTTTTCATGCAAAGTTGTTTGATTCTGGCTTCAGTGATATCAGAAAGCCAGCCCATGTCTGACTCCATGTGCCTTGTACTAATAATAAAAGCACTCCAGTGTGTAAATGGATATTCCCTCTTAACATACTTTAGAAGTCACCCCACAGCATCACACCAAGTGCATGGTCTTAAGACTATTTTAAATGATCCCTGAAGGTGACCCGTCTGACATTTTGACAGTGAGATAACTTGTGTTTGTAATATGAAGATTCTTAATTTCACAAGACAGGTAAGGATAACAACAGGTAGGATCGAAAACAGCCCTTATTCCATGTACCCTGCCCATATGTAGGGGTCCACATGTCACAAGGTCTGGTTCTTTTTCCTTCAAATTTAAATTTTGGACTGAATCATAGTAAACTGTGAATTGACCCAAGATGTATCATTTTATACTATTACTTTTAAGAAGTACAATTTTAATTTTGAAAATACGTAAGCTTTTTTTAGTAGATTTTTATTACACATAAAATGAAATCTAAACTTCTTACTGAAATTCACCAGACTTTGTATAATATAGCACTACACTTTTCTTTTAATCACTAGTCTCTAACCACATGAGGTGTCTATCTTTCTCTCCCCCTCTCTGTCTTCCCCTCCTCTCTCCATTTCTCTCTGTCCTATCCAACAATGATGACATCAACATCAACAACATAATAACTATAACAACAATAAAACAATAAGGGCAACAAAAGGGAATAAATAAATAAATATTGAAAAAAAGTGGTCTGGGAGGTGGTGCAGTGGATAAGATGTTGGACTCTCAAGCCTGAGGTCCTGAGTTCAATGCCTGGCAAGACATGTACCAGAATGATGTCTGGTTCTTTCTCTCTCTCTCCTCCTATCTTTCTCATTAATAAATAAAAATTAAAAAAAAACTGTGGAGAAGTTTTTAATTGCCGTTACTTTGTTTGATTCTCATGATCTTCTTTACCCTGTAAGGCATCCAATGGCCATTTTTACTTGAGAGGCTGCTTAAATTAGAAAAAAAAAAAAAAAAGATTTCCGTGAAAGCAACATAACTCGTATGTAAATGAACTCATCTCTTTCAAATCCATTCACCAAGTCTTTATCTGTGACCTTTCCATTCATATCACAGCAACTCTGAGACTATATTTGAATAGCACTTTGCAGTTTACTAAGTACTTCCACATAAACCATTTCATTTGATGCCCTTAATAACCCTTGTGATTGACAAGGCTAGTAAAATTTCTTCCCTCAAAAAAATTCCATAGTTTTTTTCACAGTACACCTGCAAAATTGAAGACAAAGTTAAAGACTTAATAGAAGGGGGCAGGTGGTGACACATCTGGTTAAGTGCACACGTTACAATGTGCAAAGACACAGGCGCAAGCCCCTGGCCCCGTTTGCATGAGTGGTAAAGTAGGGCTGCAAGTGTCTTTCTGTTTCTCTCTTTCTCTATCTCCCCCCTCCCTTCTCAATTCCTTTTCATCTCTATCCAATAATAAATTAAGTAACTGAAAAAAGAGTTAATAGACACACATGGAAATTAATATGGAAATGCATATAGATGCAAAGGAGACTGTGACTTATACAGTGACATAGGGTCTATTGTGAAGCCTAGGGGGAAATGAGTGCTGGCAATGTTTGCAAAGAAACCAGAAGAAGCAAGGAGATCAGAAGCAAAAGGATGCTCAGCTTTTCAGTCAAAGACAATTGTTAAGCAAAGATACACCCACAGACACAGTGTTGCCTGGAGAGTAAGGCCATCAAATGGGTTGAGCAAACTTAGACTCTATTGGGAAGTAACAGACACCCAAGATATGAAGGTGAGGAAGTGTCTGGGTTGATAAGAATAGCTTAGACATCAGGCAGAGCTTGAATTTTGTTCGACAGACATCAGGGGAATTAGTAAAAGCTTATGAAAATAAAGTATTAGAGATGAAAACAAAGTTTGATGAGTCTTCTGGCAGCTCTATGAAGAATGAATTGTGGCAGGGGAGCTTACTATAGACTACTGCACTAATCCTGGCAGAAGGGAAAATAATCGTAAACCGGAGATGATTGAGGAACCTGGGAAGGCAAAGTGACCTTACAGAGTTCAGAGGCTCTTTTTTTTTTTTTTAAATCTTTTTATTTATTGAATAGAGACAGCCAGAAATCAAGAGGGAATGGGGTGGTAGAGAGGGAGACAGAGAGACACCTGCTGCACTGCTTTACCACTAGCAACGCTTTGCCCTGCAGGTGGGGACTGGGGGCTCGAACCCTAGTCCTTAAACATTGTAATACATGTACTCAACCAGGTGTGCCACCATATGGTCCCGATTTAAAAGGTTCATCAGGACTGAATGTAGGTGTTAGAGAGCAGAGGAGAGAAAAACACTACAAGATTTCCGGCCTTTTTGGAGTGAGTGATGATGCAATAAACACACCACCATGGAAAGGGATCTTTTTTACTAAGACCAAAGGCAGAGGTGGCAAAAAGAAGCTAGGACCTGCTTGTGAAATGCAAAGCTGAAAGTTTAAGGTGGTGTGCAAAGTTGTTTGGTTAAATGCCAGCAAGCAACCAGAGAAACAGGCTGAAAAGGAGGTGAGAAGTCAAAACCTTATATTGTGTCACTTTTATTAACCTTTGACTCTCTTTCTTGAACTGTATACTCACTAACTACTCACAGGGCATCACATGCTCTTATCTTGACAATTCACTATTAAGAAGTACATTTATTCATTTAATTGCTTCCTTGTGAAATTCCTCTATGAGATCTTAAAAAAAGGAAGGGTGGGGGGTCAAAAGAATTTTTTAAAAAATGTATGGGTAGGAGTCAGGCGGTAGCGCAGCAGGTTAAGCGCACGTGGCACAAAGCGCAAGGATCCCAGTTCAAGCCCCGGCTCCCCACCTGCAGGGTAGTCGCTTCACAGGTGGTGAAGCAGGTCTGCAGGTGTCTGTCTTTCTCTCCCCCTCTCTGTCTTCCCCTCCTTTCTCCATTTCTCTATGTCCTATCCAACAACAACAATAATAACCACAACAATAGAACAACAAGGACAACAAAAGGAAATAAATAAAAAATTTTTAAAAAGCAAAAAATAAAAAATGTATTCAGGGCAAGGGTTATGCAAAGAGACTCTCTTGCCTGGGGCTCTAAAGTCCCAGGTTAAATTCCTTAGACCACCATAAACCAGAGCTGAGCCGTGCTCTGGTTAAATAATAATAGCTATATATATGACACTTTAAAAATAGAGAATGACAATGAAATGGAAGAACATTCACTGTTTATGGATTGGAAGAGTAAGTATCATTAAAATGGCAATTCTGCCAAAAGCAATCTATAGATTCAATGCAATCCCTATTAAAATCCCAATGGCATATTTCAAGGAAATTGAACAAGTTATTCAAAAATTTGTGTGGAACTTTAAAAAAAGCATGTATAGCTAAAGCACTTCTGAGAAAAAAGAAAAATGGAGGCATCAAAATACCCAACTTCAGGTTGTACTACAAAGCAGTAGTTAAACCAGTGTGGTATGGGAACAAAATTGGACATATGGACTAATGGAATAGAATAGAGAGCCCAGACTTAACTCACACATATATAGGCACCTCATATATGACAGGGGCCAAAACTGCCCAGTGGGTTTAACAACTGGTGTTGGAAGAACTGGACAGCCACATGTAGATAACTGAAACTAGACTACCAATTAACACCATACACCAAAGTTAGCTCAAAATAGATCAAAGATTTGGATATTGGTCTTGAAAGTGTAAAATTCATAGAACAACATATCGATGAAACATTTCATGACATAAACACTAAAGATGCTTTTGGAGACTTTACCCCGTGGGCAAAGGAAACAACTACAAGGCTGTGAACAAATGGGACTATATCAAATTAAAATGCTTCTACGCATCAAAGGAAAACTCCATAAGGATAAGCAGGAAACCTAGCAAATGAGAGAATATATTTTCACACCATACCTCAAACAAACAACTGCTATTAAACATCTATAAAGAACTCATAGCTCTCAACAACAAAAAAGGAACAACCTAATAAAAAGTGGGAAGATATGAATAGACAGTTCTCTAAAGAAGAGAGATGCATGGCTCACTGACATATGCAGATATATTCCAATTCACTCATCACCAGAGAAATGCAAATTAAAACCACACTGAGATACCACCTCACAACTTCATCAACAAAACAGGAGAAGTTAAGTGTTGGAACGGATGTGGAGAGAGAGGAACTCTATTGCACTGCTGATGGGAATGCAAACTGGTACAACCACTATGGAGAACAGTATGGAGAATCCTTAAACAAATACAAATGGAAATACCTTATGATCATGGTTCAGGAGGTGGCACAGTGGATAAGGCATTGGACTCTCAAGCATGAGGTCCTGAGTTCAATCCCTGGCAGCACATGTACCAGAGTGATGTCTGGTTCTTTCTCTCTCTATCATTTCTCATGAATAAATAAATAAAATCTTAAAAAAAAAAAAAAGAAATGCCTTATGATCAGCAATTCCACTATTAGGCATTTATCCAAAAGAGATAATAGCACTAATTCAAAGGGATATAAGTACTTCCATGTTCATAGCTATGCTAGTCACAATAGTCAAAATTTAGAAGCAACCAAAATGCACTTTGACAGATGACTGAATAGGAAAATTATGGGGGGGGGGAAACAATGGGACATATACTCAATAGAATTAAAAAATATATATGATTTTGGGTCCTTTAAGATAAAATGGGTGAACTCAAGAAGATTCTGCTTAATGAAGTAAGCAAGTTGGTAAAGGACAACTACAGGACTGTTGCACTCATATGTGGAATCTAGAGAACTGAACACATGAACTTGAAACAAATCCATATTCAGACTGGTTATCCAAAGAGGTGCGGGGACAGACCTCCGGTGGTGGGAAAGGTGTGAATTATAATCCTACACATTTATAACCCCCAAAAGTCACTATTAATGTAACATGTCAAGTTCTCTAACTGCCTAGACCGTAGCTCTAAGTGTAAATATTTTTTTTAGCCTAAATATTTAAAGTATCAGATATGTAAGATGATCAGACTCTGACACTGGGCTAAATTGTTCAAGAAGCTCTGAAAATAGATCTCTATATAGCCTTTTAAATACCTAAGTGAACTACAACTTTAGTCCAGATAGATCAAAACTATTTGGCCCTGTCAGTATCTAAGATACAGAGATTTCTAGATACCACTAAAGAATGCAAAGCACGTGAAGTTAAGTATATTACTGTAGATGCTAACTATTGGCTTTTCCATAGAAATCAAACCCCCAACTAAGTTAGTTATAATAGTAATTAACTATTGCTATTTTAAACTTTAAGACTGTAAGAAGTCCTTTCCATTCTCTTCAAGATCTTAATTTCTCCTAGTCCTGGAACTCCTAGGACTATGCCCATATTTCTTGATATTTCTTCTCTGATTCATTTCCATTAAACCACTTCTGTTGACCTCAACCAAATCGCTACTAGTGCTGCTATCCCATGTTATTTTGCTACTGAATTTGTACTGCAGACTGTAGCCAGAGATAATGAGCCTGAAATATCAACCTCACAACTCCTCAAACCTGGTGAGATCTTTCCTAACACATGGGACTACCTACATTCATGTTAGATGACTTATCATCTAACAAAGTTACAGATACTAGATACAGGCTGGGGTTTAGGGTTCTGGGTACATGTGTACATGTATCCATAAATACAAAGGGCCATTATATAACTCAAAGTGATCAATAGTCCTTGGTGATTAGACTTATACCCAATAAACCTGGAATCCTAGTTGAAGCACCTAAAGAAGGTATTATAAATTCTCTAATCAATTAGACTTAGACCAAACTAGCCTGGCAATCTAGCAGAAAGGCCCAAAGATGACTGGTCCCCAAAACCTAATTCTGACTGGGAACAAGAAATGACACTCAACATTTAAACAGCTGGGATAAAGTCTAAGACCATTAGATAAAGAGAGGACTACAAAATTGGATAATGGCCTTTTTGGTCAATATCACACTATCTCATCATCTGGGCCCTAGTCAGGGAATCCTTGGATTCCCACACAAATACTATGGGCATAGAACTCTAGTGGGTCCCTCCTCTACCACCACTGGTCATTTCCATCAGGAACATTATCATAAGCCTTCTTGCAGGCCTTCCTAGGATCTTGCCCTCACCATAATACAATGATGGTAGGGGCTGCCCCAGTCTCCGAAGAGAGGTTGGGGTATCCTGCTCTACCACCTGAGGAAAACTGGTCCTGAAATGAGTGCAGCCTGCAATGTTCCCAGCTGTGACCATAAGCTGTGAGCTCAGACCAACACAGGCTCTTGTGCTAAACATATATATATATGCCCTGGGTCAGGTGGACCACTTAAATACAATTAAACATTAAGGGAGTCGGGCGGTAGCGCAGTGGGTTAAGGGCATGTGACTCAAAGTGCAAGGACCGGAGTAAGGATCCCAGTTCGAGCCCCCAGCTCCCCACACAGGGGAGTCTCTCCTCAGGTGGTGAAGCAGGTCTGCAGGTGTCTATCTTTCTCTCCCCCTCTCTGTCTTCCCCTCCTTTCTCCATTTCTCTCTGTCCTATCCAATAGCAATGACATCAATAACAACAACAATAATAACTACAACAACAATGAAAAACAACAAGGGCAACAAAAGGGAAAATAAATAAATAAAAACAATTAAACATTAAAATGAATTAAAACATAAAAAATTAAAAGCATTTAAGGTAACAAGTATATAGACTCATGAATAAAAAAGTAAAGCTATGAAGTTTTATTTTCTTAACTACATCTTTATTTAATTCTAAACCTTCCCAGGATTAAGAGATGCACATTCCCTAAGAAAATGATGACATTCCAAGCAAATCTAAAACACCTGTCCAAGAAATATGTGGCTATGCCTTACTTTGAAGCTTCTCCATCATTAGAATGTCTCTTATGGATCCAGCTTCCTCTATGGAAGTGGAGTTGGTTAGACTCCAGTTGTACAGTTTCTTCCCCCATCTTCTTAAAGATTAGCTTTTTCCTTCTCCTAGAAATCTAGAGTACTCTGGAAGCTTCTAAAAGCTGAGATCCAATCTGCAGGTCTGAAGTAGGCCAGGTCTCATGGGTAACCCACACTGCAGTCTGAAATTCTTCATCCTTGACCAGCATGGAAAGGAAACAAATGTTAGATGGAACCAATCAAGTGAAATCTCTTAGGACAAAGAACCATTTTAACTAAAGAGCTAGACTTAAAGCCACTATCTTAGCAACAGAGTTCACTCCTTTGCCATGCAAGTAAAAACCCAAGTTTAAACCCAGTTCCCAACCATACTGAAGGGAGTTTTGGCACTGTGATTTTTCTCTCTCAAGGAAGCTTTGGCGCTGTGATTCTCTCTCAGGACACAATGAGGTCATGAGACAGAGTGACAAGGAGTCACAGCTCACTTGGAGGGGTTCGGTGAAAGGTCCTAGAAGATAACATTGAGTCTTAGGTGAGGAGAAGTAATCAGTGCTTGCCTAGCACAATCTGGGGGCATGCAGACAATTAACACAGTGAGGAGTAGCAAGAATAATTTGGGGGTGATTTAGAGATATAGAAGTCAAATTAAAGAAAGCATGCCTCTTGGGGGAAAAGTCATTTGCAGTGTTTGTTTTTGCCAGAGCATTTGCTCAACTTTGACTTCTGATGATGCTGGGGACTGAATCTGGGACCTCCAACTCTCAGGCATGACAGTCGATTCCATAATCTGCTGTGCTATGTCCCTGGCCCTCATTTGAGTTTTTTTTTTTTTAAGCAAGAGAATTATAGAACAATTTATCACAGTCGTTCTAGGGTGGAGTGCAATTGTATTCAGAGTCTGAGTTAGAGGCATTTATAGGATTATAATACAGAAGAAGTTTAAACTCTTATAGTGGGTGATGAGTGAAATATTTCACTTGGGTAGTGAGCTGCTTTGTCATGTGCATGCCCAGGTTCAAGTCCAGCCCATATCAGATCAGAGAAAGCTTTGGTGCCGTGATCTTTTTCATTCTCTGTTTTGTTGTCCCTGTGTATCAAAAATAAAATCAATAAAATAAAATACTATTATAGTAGAGAAGAAACATAGGATAGAGTATAGTAAAGAAGGAAAGATCAACAGTACTTGGATACAGTGTCAAAAGGAAGGATAAGGTTCCAGTGTGGGTGTCTGAGTGGATTGATGATGCAAAGAACACATATATGAAATGAGGGAGGGGCCATCCTAGGTTTTGTTCTATAGAGTCTAGAGTACAGGGGGTTAAGTGGAATAAGATATAGTTCAGCAGTTCCACTTGTGAGTCTCTATCTTCATTGTAACACTATTTACATTAGCTAAGACATAGAAATAACCTAAGTATTTCAATGGATAAATATATATATTCTCTCATTCACCTATATACAATATATTGAATTTTTAGAAAAGTTATAATGCATTTTTCTATGCCAAAAATGTGTCATGACTTCGTTTGATAATCCAATACTACTACCCAGCCATGTAGAGTAATAAATGGATGATCTTGAGAGCATTATGTTAATGAAATATGTTAGCTAGAGACAATATTGTATAATTTTACTCATGTGCTACTAAAAACAAAACAAAACTGAATTAAAATCATAGAAACAGAGACAGATTGATGGTTACTAGACTGGCCACAGGCTGGGCGCCTCATGGATATAGTGGGCAAAGGTGATCTTTAAATAAGTCAAGGTGATATAACAGATACAAGGGACTAATGTCAATATCATGGTATTGCAAATTTGAAAAGTTAGTAAGAAAATTATAAAGGGGGTAGACAGCCTGATGGTTATGCAGAGACTCTCATGCCTGAGTCTCCAAAGTACCAGGTTCAGCCCCTCATCATCATAAACCAGAGCTGATCAGTGCTCTGATAAAAGAAGAGAGAGAGAGCACAAAACTAAGAAAAATATAAATAAATAAAAAAGACAAACTAAGCATGGAAGGTAATAGAGGACACAAAATTCTCTAGTGGATCATTGGATTTTAGTACAAGATACCTGAGCAAGTCTGAAAGCAAACAGCCAACTGATGAGAGATTCAAAATACAAGGGAAAAACTGGCTCAGAAGAAGGCAGGATACAGATGTGACAGCAATCATCCACACTGGAACTGACTCCAAATAGGAAGAGGGACTCATCCCAGGAGACTAACAGATGCCAAATGCTGCAGAGACTCAGGTAGAGTCAGTCACAGAGGATACTGTAAGGGACACTGTAAGGGAAGGTCACCTGGATTCTAAATGGATCCTTAACAAACAGAAGACTCCTCACTCATTGCAAGTTACAAATCACTGCATTTAATTTTCCCATTGACTCTATGAAGGAAACACTGCTCTAATTTTACAGAATTTAAGCAACATGTCTAAGTGAAAAATGAACAAGGGCCTATAGGTAGGGCACCAGAAACTAAAGACCTGCTTTTGCAGGGGTAAAAAGGCTTTGCTTTAGTCCAGAGAACAAGGAAAGAAGGAACAATATTCAGTTTTACCTTTCTCTCCCTTCTTTTCAGAGACTTTTTATGCAGGTGGAAGAAAAAGAGGAAGGAAAGAAATTTGTTGCAGGATAGACAGGATGGGATCTTGAGGTTATCAGATTACCTGGGTTCCTTGATGATAATGTGCTTTCTGTCTATTTCTTTCTAGAACATAGTTTGTACTGCTGGCTATTTTGAAGGCAAGTCGGAAAAGAGGGCAAATGTGTATGTTTCCTGCAAAAGCACTGTACCATACTTGCTACTTCTTGATAGCAATTTCTATGAAGTACTGTGGTGGTGGAGAGGAGAGGGCTGGGCAGTGGCACAGCTGGTAGAGCAAATATGTTATGAGGTGCAAGGACATAGATTCAAGCCCTTGGTTTCCACCTTCAGAGGAAACACTTCAAAAGCAGTGAAACAGTGCCCACAGGTATGTCTCTTTTTCTCTCCCTCTTCATCCCCCTTCCCTCTCAGTTTATTTTTATCTTTATCTAAAAAATGAATTAAAAAAAAAAAGCGTGAAGAAGTCTTTTGTCTAAACCAACGTATCATATGGGGTAGCTTTGTTCCTTTAGGGCCACAGTTTCAATAAACCACACAGTTTACAAGAAGCAGACATGGGTTTGGAACCCAGGCCTGCTGAGCACAGGGTCTTTGTCTTATCCCATGTTATACCATGCTGTCTTTGCAGAAGAGAGGGAGTTGTGCTTGCCACAGAAAGTGATGTGAGCAGTGCTAGGAGGCAAATGAATCTGCTAATCTCTGAAATCACCACAGGTGTGTTACCTGCCTAGGTGTAGAACTTGTTCGGGATTCTATGTTTTCTAATTTGTTTATAAATCTACAACAAACATCCCAGGCTCACTTAGGGCCCCGGAGAGTCATACAGTAGTCTAGCTAGAATTCAAATTAAAAATTATCAGCCTCTTAATCTTTTTTTAAATTTTTTTTATCACTAGTGTTATCCCTAGGACTTGGTGCCTGCATTATGAATTTGCTGCTCCCAGAAACCTGTTTCCTTCCCCCTTTCTTTTTATTTGCTAGGACCGAGAAAAGGGGAGCCAGGGAGAAAGAGAGACATCTGCAGTACTACTTCAAAATTTGTGAAGCGTCCCCCTGACAGATGGGGATTAGGGGCCTGTGGGTCCTTGCACATGTGACATTGCTTGGCTCCTACAAAGTCTCTGTGCTAGTCCAACATGTGAGAAGGACTGGAGAAAGTATTTGGAGTCCTGAAGATTCTTAATCGATGACTAAGAGTCAATCCTGTGAATTAAATGATCACTTATCAAACTGCTAACAGAGGTCGCAGCTAGGAGAGTCATAAAGGGCCATCCAGGGGATGTTGGGCTATGTATATATGCTGTTAAGTCACATACATTTAAATCACATCACAGCACAAACAGACTTATTAAATGCAGTCTTCAGGTAGAAAGGCAGGATTTTTGTCTGTAGCAGCTCTCCTTAGCACAGCTTCTAGAAGAGTAATCAGGCCCCCTGGGGGTTTCTGTGCTCTACAGTGTCAAATGTGCAAAGCCTTTGGACTGGCATTCAAAGATCCCACAGTACATGTTGCCAAAACATAGCTACCATTATGTCAGCAACCCCTTGAGAGGAACAGCAGGGAAAGGTGGCAAGGAAGAAAGAGGAGAAAGCAAGGCTTTTTTTAAAAACTTTTTTTTTTATGCTCTGTGCTCTCAGAATTAATGCCAGAAGAAGGAAAGCAGGTTTCTGGGTTACAAAGGTCCTCTCCTGAAGTTGGACTGGAGATAGAATGATTGAAGAATTGATGACTGAAGAATGCAGGAACTTAGAGATAGGAAAAGGCAAGTTTGGATACTATGGGGAGAGACTGATAAGAAAACACCTGGAAAAAGCTGAATAAGGGCAAGAGACTGGCATACTTTAACGATGACTCTGTAGTCACTATCAGGCCACCCCATCAGCTGGGACCCTAATCAGAAGTTCTGAGATTCCCAAAAAGACATGATGAGCCTATACCTCGAATAAATCCCTCTCTCCATTGTTTCCGGTCATCTCTATCAGGAACAACAAAATAGACACCTTTGTGGGCCCCCATAGGACCTTGCTCTCAACTTGGATCAACAATGGTAGAGAATGCTCCATCTTCTGAAGGGAGGATGGACAACATACTCTATGCTACACCTGAGGAAGATGGGTTGATATTGGGGCAGCCTGGAATGTTCCTACTCATGACCACAGAATGTGAGCTCAGGTCTACAGGGATGCAGAGGTCACACAGGCTCCTAAGCTGATTATGGGCCCCAGATCACATCAAATCGATGGGGTTTACAGTCAACAACATTTATACCCCTTTCCCATATTAGGGAGCCACTCTCTTCCCTGATCTTCTCTGGTCCTTTTTCCAGCCATGACATCATCTCCACAGACAATAATATGAATCCACCGTTATATCAGATTTCAGGCTCAGGGGAAAGAAGAAAAAGAAAAAGAAAAACAACAACAACAGGAAAACTAGTATAGCCACAGGTTCTTTGGAATATAACTAAAATATGTCTACTAGCTACCTACAAAATGGAGAGAGAAAGAAAGAAAGAAAGGAAGGAAGGAAGAAAAAGAAAGAGAAAAAGAAAGAAAATAGAAACTCTTAGGTATCATAAAAATGAAGTAAATTGGGGCATTGGTTGGTAGTGCACCAGGTTAAGTGCACACAGTAGGAAGTGCAAAATGAAGTAAAGGTAAAGGATGAGATGAGAGAGTAGGGAAGTATTACAGCGGGTTAAGTGCACATGGCACAAAATGCAAGGACCGGCATAAGGATCCCGGATCCCGGTTCGAGGCCCAGGCTCCCCACCTGAGGGGAGTCACTTCACAAGTGATGAAGTAAGTCTGAGGTGTCTATCTTTCTCTTCTCCACTCTGTCTTCCCCATCTCTCTCCATTTCTCTCTGTCCTGTCCAACAATAACATCAATAACAACAATAAAAAAAAAAACAGAAGAATGAGATGAAGAAGAACTGCAGACCAGTTTATGTTAAGATATTAGTCAAGGCCTCTCTGAAGTCATCATCTGAATGGGAAGTTGAGGCTGAATGACAAAGGAGAGGCACTAGAAGGTATAGGGTGAGTATTCTAAGGCAGAGCAAACAGGAAATTCAATTTCTCCCTAAACTGAAGTACAGAAAGAAAAACTGCCTGGTTTGGAGGAAGTAAGGAGGTGAGGGGGCAGGAGAGAAGGCTGGGGAGATGGACTACTATTGTAGTTGAAGAACATGGATTTTTGTGGGAAGGAAAACGGGGAGCTACTGTAGGTTACAGGAAGAGGACAGGCACTGTTGTATTTATAAACAAAAGCTTTCTTTAAGGAGAATATAAAAGGCAGAGGATGTAATCAGAGAAATAAGGAGGCTATACACAGTTATACATCAGGTGATAGACTTGAACCAAGGTGGAGGTAAAAGTGGAGGAGGACAAAATGAGATGCTGGGTTTGTTTTCAGACAGTCAATCAAGTTTGCTAATAAATTAGGTGTAGGAGATAAAAGAGGTAAAAACTTCATTTTGAAATTTGGATCTAAGTAGTGATGGACTTCTCCCTTGTTTTCTACTGCTATACCGTAACTTAATTTTACTTAATTTTTAAAAAGTGTGAGTGAACTCAGGGTCTCCTGCATGTGTACACTAAGCATCATCTTGTGCTCAAGTGTTCACTTTCTAGTGAAAGAAGAGAAATGGTGATGGGTTGGGGGGACATCAAGCATCTTAGCACTACCCCACCACCCAGAGAACTGCCTTGGTGCTGTCCACTGTGCTCTCACGTAGCGCTGGGGCTCGGACCAGGGCCTGGTGCATTGCAGCACATTCATTCTACAGTGTGAACCCAAACATAGTTTTTTTTTTTAATAATACAAGTAATACATAACTGAGGATAGAGTCCAGTGGGATAGCACATGCCATGCATATGTGAGGCCTTGGGTTTGATCCCTGGTACAAGAAAGAAAGGAAAAAAGAAAGAGGCCAGGCTGTGGGGCACCTGGTTAAGTACACGCATTACAAGAAAGGAAGGAAGGAAGAAGACAAAAGCATAAGCATACTTGTGTAAAACACATAAAAAGTAAAATTTAGACATACAGATTTAGTCAACACAATTTGAGCATTCTAAACTTATATGACTTTGTATTTTTTCTTTTTTAGTTCTCCATGAAATGTATCTATCATCATAATTATTTAAAGATATTATTTCCAGGATTGGGTAACAGTGCACCTAGTAGAATGCACATATTATCAGGTATAAGGACCCAGGTTCAAGCCTCATTCCCTTCCACCCCCCACCCCCCCATTTTCAGGGGAAACTTGTTAAGCACTGAAGTAGTACTCCAGGTGCTTCTCCTTCTCCCTATCTCCACCTTCCCTCTCAATTTCTTTCTCTATCAACAAATAAAGAAAAATTAATGGAGCTGGGGAGACAGCATAATGGTTCTGCAAAAGACTCTCATGCCTGAGGCTCTGAGGTCCCAGGTTCAGTTCCCAGCACCACCATAAGCCAGAGCTGTGCAGTGCTCTGGTCTTTCTCTCTGTATATATCTCTCTCTCATTAAAATTATATATATATATATATATATATATATATATATATATGAAAAAATTCAATGAATAAAAATTTCATTTAAGAGACTGGGTGGTAGTGCATCCAGTTGAGAGTACACATGACCATGTGCAAAGACCTGGGTTCAAGCCCCCAGTCCCCACCTGTGGGGGGAGGAAGCCTCAAAAGCAGTGAAGTAGTGCTGCAGGTGTTGCTTCTTTATGTCCCCCCCTCAATTTCTGTCTCTATCCATTAAAATTAATTTTAAAAAGATTTATTATACTATTCCCAGGCTTATATTTCAGAGGTAGAGCCATACTTCACATATGAGACCCTGGGTCCTATCCATGGCATAAAAAAAATTCACTATTTTAAAATAAGAGTTGATGATTTCTAGATACTAAGTAATGTCACTATGACACGGTCTGGCACCGTGGTCTCCTAGTCAAGATCTCAAGATGCCTGCCTTCATGGGTGGCCAACACTATATCGTTTCTTCTCCAAAACAGAAGATTCTGGGTGCATCTGGGTGACAAGTCTAGCAGATGGAGACTTGTCTCAAGTGGCCTCCCCCAGGGCTCTGTTCTGGCTCCTACGCTATTTAATATTTATATCAAATATAAATATTAAACTTCTTCAGGAAACTTCTTCAAGGAAGTTCATCTACGCCGATGACATCTGCTGTGCAACTCAGGCATCCAAGTTTGACATCCTCGAGGAAACACTCACGAAAGACATGTCTCTGATATCTGATTACTGTAAAAAATGGCGACTAATCCCTAGCACTGCAAAAACGGTATCATCTGTTTTCCATCTACACCATGCCTCGGCCTCGCGAGAGCTTAATGTGCAGCTTGGCGATACGAGAATCCGGCATGAAGCCCAGCCAGTCTATCTTGGCGTTACTCTGGATCGCACTCTGTCATTTCACGACCATCTCATAAAAACTGCAGCAAAGGTGGGCGCGAGGAATCACATCATTGCAAGACTGGCCAGCTCCTCATGGGGCGCGAGCGCTTCCACACTACGATCATCATCTCTGGCATTATGCTATTCCACTGCAGAATACTGTGCCCCAGTATGGTTCCGTAGCCCCCATGTCCACTTGGTCGATTCCAAATTATATTCCTCCATGAGGATCATTTCTGGAACCATCCGTTCCACCCCGGTTCCATGGCTGCCAGTTCTTAGCAACATCGCCCCACCAGATATTCGTTGGGATGCGGCATCATCTAAGTTCATTTCCCACGTCTACGCTCGACGGGACCTGCCAATATACGCGGATATCTTCGCCCACCCTGTCCAACGCTTGACGTCTCGTCACCCAATCTGGTCCCCTACGCCTACACTGAACTTCTCTGTTCCAGACTCTTGGAAACAGAGTTGGCAGTCAGCTGAGGTAAAGAACAAACACCTCATCACAGACCCCTGCAAGCGTCAACCCGGCTTTGACCTAGCAAGTTATGATTGGGCCCTCCTCAATCGCTATCGAACAGGCCATGGCCGGTGCGCCGCTATGTTCCATCGCTGGGGAGCCAGAGACGACCCGAACTGCCCCTGCGGCTACAGACAGACTATGACCCACATAGTCAACGACTGCCACCTCTCCAGATTCAAAGGAGGTCTCAAAACTTTACATCAGGCTCAACCTGATGCTGTTGACTGGCTACGGAAGAAGGGCAAACGCTAGAAGAAGAAGAAGATCACTGGGGCTCAGTGCCAGCACTATGAATCCACTGCTTCTGGTGGCCTTTTTTTTTCCTTTTCACTGGTAGAACAGAGAGAAATTGAGAAGGGAGGGGTTAATAGAAAGCGAGAGAGAAAGATAGACATCTGCAGACCTGCTTCACCACTTGCAGGTAGGGAACGGGGGCTTAAACCCTGGATCCTTGTGTATGTCCTTGCACTTAATACTATGTGTACTTTGCCGGGTGTGCCACCACCCAGTCTCCTAGACAATCTTTATTTTTAATTTTTTTTTTTAAAGATAGAAACAGAGAGGCAGAGAGATAGTAAAAGAGACCACAGAACCGAAGCCTCCTTCAATGTAGTGAGGGCCACTACACTGGGCTTTCACATGGGTTGTTCACATGGCAAAGGACCACTCTACTCAAGTGAGCTACTTTGCCGATCCAAGAAACTGAATCTGCACAGAATCATCACATCGCTCACACCTTACTGAATTTAGGAACTTAGCCTTTGTATTAACTATCTCCCTGCTGCATAATTCAGGCTTAGTTAGGAATAGCTGATGCAGAATCTCAGGCTCACCCAGAGACACCTAGGCATTTTGCAATGCAGGAGGGTCTATTCAAAAATATGTCCAGGGGGTGGGGGTAGATAACAAAAAGTTTATTCAGAAAGACTCTCATGCCTGATGGCTCCAAAATGCCAGGTTCAATCCCCCCACACCACCATAAGCTAGAGCAGAGCAGTGCTCTGGTAATAAACAAACAAACAAACAAACAAATAGTCTGGCTTCCCCTCCCCCCCATCACCACTACTGAGAAACAGTCAAGTTCGGCAGAACATGCACTGGTGGCCTTGTCTGCTCTGCTGGGATGTCTTTTAACAGCACAAAGGGAAAACATTCCTGAACGTATTTTAGGTAAATCACTTAGGGAGCCCTGAATGCGACCTTTGTTCCTGTACCAGGTGGCTTGTTCTGAGGCGCTTCTTCTCCTGGGACCATCTGTTGATGGCAGAAGCAGGGCACATCTACTCACCATGGAAAGCCATGTGCAGTGCTCCCAGCATGTGCTCCAGCGCCCCTACATGAGGGTCAGGAAAACAGTGTAGACTATCTATCATGCATGAGGCTCTACAGGCACAACGTTTAGTCCCTGGCACCATCATATGGCAGGGCTGAACTGCACTGGTCTTTCTCTCTGTTTCTTGAAAATAAATAAAAGAAAGAATGCTTTCTCCAGTCTTGAACCTGGCTGGGATCTGCTTTGGGAACTGTTCTCCCTTCTACCGCACTTCTGACACTGGTCTTCCTTCTGGGTAATCTCCCACTTTTCAATCACACAGGAGGTCACTGACTGATAGCACTGGCTTATTTCAGGGGAGGCCTGTGAGAAAGCTTGGTGACACCTGGTGAGAGGTACTAAGAGCTGATTGACGGATGGGAAGGTACATCCTTTCATGTACATTCTTATAATTACTTTCTTATTGAAAGAGTACCGCAGTTGTTATGCCAAAAGAGAATTTGGTTTATTTTTACACTATAGATGAATTTGAGTTTTTATAATCACCAGAGTCTGAGCAACTGTGACAAGTAAACATGCTTTGGTTGCATAAATCTGTAAGGCAGCAGAGCAGAAAACAGATGGATAATAATACCCTCAACTCATGTCACATGGTTCAACACATTTCCAGGCTCCCTCTCCCAAACAACTGACTTGTTGAGACAGGCATAGTGGCTATTTTAATTTCCATTGTGTAGGCTTAGGGTGCCAAACACTTAATAATTACTTTTCATATATGTTGACCCTATGCTGAACACTGGGGATATCCACCTGTTCATGGTCTCATGGGAGAAGTGGACAAAGCAACTAACTTATGGTTAACTTTATGCAAGTGGTTTGAACAAAATGTTATGTGCAGCTAGAGGAAGGTGTAAAGAGGGCAACAGAAAAAACACCTTTTAGTATCTTCGAAATGCCAGATACAGGCCTAGCTTCTGGCTACTCAGTGCTGTACACAGGCCAGCTGTATCCACACCACCTGGGAGCTTGTTTGCAATACAAGACATCAGGCCCCAACCCTAACCCACTGATTCAGAACAAAAAATTTAGGACATCTCTCTGCCCATTAAAGATAGAGAAGCACTGAGCTAGATGATCTACAGATTTACATAAATAAGTGAGTGAGGTAGTGATTCTCCCCACCCCGCAACCACTGAAGACGGGCGATGGGATTACATCATTCTCTCCATGCCACACAGCTGTCATGGAGCTGGAATTTGAACTCAGGCCTGATAGTCTCTATGGCTATATTCACTACCCTGTGCACATTGTAACATATATGTGCTACCAGGTGTGCCACTGCTCAGTCCCAATTCCCAAGATTCTCTATGCAGTTGGTGACAAAGGACTGGCCAAGTCTTCCCACGGCATTAGGACAGTCATTATTGTCCTCCATCTCAAGTTATGTCTAAGTAGTTATTTTTTCTTTCCCTTCTCTCTCTCCTGCCCCCTCCTTCTTTCTTCATCTCTTCTCAAACTTAAGGTATAAAAACTGTCTTCTTGTAGCTGGGTGGTGGCACACCTGGTTGAGTGCACATGTTACAATGTGCAAGGGCCCAGGTACAAGCCCCTGGTATCTACCTGCAGGGGAAAGCTTTGTGACGGTAAAGCAGGGCTGCAGGTGGGTGTCTCTCTTTCCCTCTCCCTCTCTATCACCCTCCCTCTTGATTTCTGGCTGTCTCTACCCAGTAAGTAGAGATAATAAAATTAAAAATAGGAGTTGGGTGGTAGCACAGCGGGTTAAGCGCACGTGGCGCAAAGCGCAAGGACCTGTGTAAGGAACCCAATTCTAGCCCTCAGCTCCCCACCTGCAGGGGAGTCGCTTCACAGGTGGTGAAGCAGGTCTGCAGGTGTCTTTCTCTCCCCCTCTCTGTCTTCCCTTCCTCTCTCCATTTCTCTCTGTCCTATCCAACAATGATGGCAACAATAATAACTACAACAATAAAACAACAAGGGCAACAAAAGGGAATAAGTAAATAAAAAAATGAAATAAATAAAATAAATAACAAAAGCTGTTTTCTGGTTTCTGGCTTTTTGTCCACCTATGGGACTGGATTCTAAGATCTCTGTTAGTCTTTCTGCCCTCTATTTGCTTGTGCTGACCCACCCTGAGTGGAATTGTGACACCAGAAGTTGTTATGAACTCCCCTTTCCTCTCAAACATTCCCATCCAGGTTGCCTTTTGTCGTCTTGGTGTGCCTGTCCCTGTACTCCAGCTTCTGAGCAGCAGTGTAAAGCAGCTGTTGTCATAGCTTTCTATCCACCAGTGCTGAAAGAGAAGCCTGATGACTGTAAAACACGACTCAAGTCCAAATACACAGCACTGCTGATTCTGCCTCCCATACATTTTACTTTATTTATTTATTATTATTATTAGACATAGAAATGCAGAGAGAAAGATACAATGAGAGACCAGAGCACTGACCAGCTCTGGCTTATTGTGGTGTTGAGAACTGAACCTGGGACTTCAGAACCTCAGGCATAAAAGTCTTTTTTTGTGTCATCATTGCACTGTCATAAAAGCCCACATTTTATTTTTTTAAAGCACAGACAGATTCATTTACTGAAGAGGCTGAACACTGGGGTGATGGATAAATCTTATGCTTACAACCTTATTGTCTAGGCTGCCTATTTATCGGTCTTGAGGTTGATCTTGAACTCGGTACCACACAAAGTTGCTCATCTCTAAAGTGTTCAGTTTGCTTTTCATTCTTATGTCTAAATTGTGGACAATTTGGGATGTAGGGATGCTTTCACATTAGCTGAAAGCTATGGCAGCTTCTAGAACCTTGTGGCTAGTGAATGTTTCTGACTGCTGGAAGAACTTCATGGGGACCCAAAGGGTCCCATCATCCAACAGATGCACGGTCAATCCATTGTCCTGTACTGAGTGCAAACTGTCCCCAGGTTTTTGCACATCTTGGAAAACCACTATGGGAACACAGTCATTATGACATAGCAGTTCCTGCCTTAAGGACTGTTGATAGTTTTTTTTAATGTTTTCATTTCCTATTGATATAAAAGAGACTCTTGATAACTGAAATATATCCACAAAGTCCAGGTTCCTTGTTTCTTATCTGAGCATGACTTCATAATCTAAATTGAATAAGGCCAGATCTGTTTTGCAGTTGTGTATTCTCCTAATAGGTGAGTCAGATAGCACTCTGTCAGCTTGGACATGTTGGATTGTCTAGAGGATTTAGTGATATCCTATGACATGGGGGGGGGGGACTCAACTACATAGTTGGCAACAGAAATCTAGCATAAATACTACTATTGATTCTAAAATATATACCAAATCTACTCACATCTAACTTTCTGTTATTGTCACCCAAACCCAAGCCATTCAGACTTTATCTGTTTTACTTGACTTGACTTTACAAGAGCACTGATCAGCTCTGACTTATGGTGGTGCCAGCGACTGAACTTGGGGCCTCTGAGCTTCAGGCATGCTTTTTTTTTTTTTTTTTTCCACTGTATAACTTGTATGCTATCTCCCAGGCTCCAGTCTTGATTAATTAAATTATATTATTCAATCTCTTAGTATTACTCTGAATCCCTCTGTTTTCCAGACAGAAGCTAGAGTCACTAGTGGTGTAAGTAAATTGGGATCCTGTCATGTAGTTGCTTAAAACTCATCTATGCCCTACCCTATAGTTTTGTTAATTAATCCTTTCTTAAAAAAAAAAAAAACTCGTCTATGTTTCATTTCATCTCAGAATAAATTTGTGCTTTGCGCCATGTGCTCTTAACCCACTGTGCTACTGGCCTGACTCCCATTAAAGGGGCCATCTTAACCCCCCTCCCCCCAGGAGAGGCAAGCGCTCTACCACTGAGCCGCCTCCCAGTCCTATAAAACTAAATTAGCAAATAATATTATGGACGAATTAAAATTTTCCCTGGTAAAAAAACAAACAACAATGTGCATCCTATAGAACTAAGGATTTCATGTGTATTTCAAAGTTTACTAGAAATTGAAGTTACTGACTTGCCTATATTTCCTCCCATCTTTGGAAGTTAAAACTTTTTCTTCTGATGACTAGAGAAAAATAATTTCAATAAATTCACTTTTGAAAAGTTAGTGCTATGTGAGCAACACTGAAGTTTCTTAATTAAAGTAGTTCACAAATCTTATTTCCATTCATAAGGTGATTATAAATATTGGGCTGTAGAGCTGCATGTATGGTATTAGGCTCAGACAAAGAGGTGCAAAGCATATATTTATTTCCTCTAGACTGAAGACCTCGCCTGGTTATGGGTTTGTTTCTCTCTTACTCTTAGTGCCCCAACACTTTGAATCTAAGTCATACAAGAAGCAAAAGGCAAAAAATTCAAGGCTCTGTGACAGTGAGATAAGGCAAAGCTGGTCATTTTCATCGAGAGCATGCTCTTGCCACCTTCTTCCGGTGAGGCCATGCCATCTGGGGACTTGAGATATGATTTTCAGTAGTGGCTCATCCTTGGTCACTGCTAGGAGCAAAATCATGGGGGAGAGGGGGAGGGAGAAAACATCTTGAAAGCAACTTGCTAACCAAAGCAGAAAACAAGTTTTTCTCCCCTAATTTTTACTAATTTTGCAAGCAATCATTAAACAAAACAAAAGGTGAAAAGAAAAAGGCCTGAGAGTATGACATGATGCAAAGAAGGCAGGGGGAGGGGTGGGGTAACATAATACTAAATGCAAACAACTTTCATGCCTGAGGCTCTGAACTTCCAGGTTCAATCCACCATAAACCAGAATAGAGCAGTGGTGGGGGCGGAGGTGGTGGCTAGGAGCAAAGACTATACTGTAACATCCTTCACTCAAGAATTCTAGTCCTAAACTGAATCATGAAATTAGTAAATACTGCCTTTAAAAATTTTTTTTTTCAAATTTATTTATTTATATTTACTTATTCCCTTTTGTTGCCCTTGTTGCTTTGTTGTTGTTGTTGTAGTTATTGTTGTTGTCATTGTTGGATAGGACAGAGAGAAATGGAGCTAGGAGGGGAAAACAGAGGGAGAGAAAAATAGAAACCTACAGACCTGCTTCACTGCTTGTGAAGCGATTCCTCTGTAGATGGGAAGCCGGGGGCTCCAATGGATCTGTATGCTGGTCCTTGCGCTTTGTGCCACGTGTGCTTAACCGCTGCGCTACCGCCCGACTCCCTAAAAAAAAAAACTTTAAAAAAAATCTATTTTCCCTTTTGTTGCCCTTGTTGTTTTTTTTTTTTTTTATTGTTGTTGTAGTTATTGTTGTTGTTAGATAGGAGAGAGAAATGGAGCGAGGAGGGGAAGACAGAGAGGGGGTGAGAAAGATAGACACCTGCATCCTGCTTCACAGCCTGTGAAGATACTTCCCTGCAGGTGGGGAGCCTGGGGCTCAAACCCAGATCCTTTAGGTGGTCCTTGTGCTTTGCGTCATGTGCGCTTAACCCGCTGCGCTACTGCCTGACTCCCCTAAATACTGACTTTTCATCTTCTTCCTCCACTTGCTCTCAGCAAAGTAGCTGATACTCATCTATACTAAAGTGTTAAGTGACTATTAAAAAAATGAATGGTGTTGGTGAGATAGCTCAGCTGGGAAGACTCCTGCCTTGCCATGTACTCCTCACTTGTTCAGGCCCCAAACCCTCATGTTACTGGAGGTAGCTTCAGTGCAGTGGTCTCTCTCGCTTTCTTTCTATCTGAAAAAGTCACCCCAAAGTAGTGAAGTCCTGGTGATAACAAAACAAAAACAAACAAATGATTATTTCTTAGAATCATTTGCTTTAGAGAAGAAAATTTCCTTGATGACTAAAAAGTCCCTCTTAATCTCTCTTTTCTCCCTCTCTGTTTCTCAACTTTTTTGTTTTGAAACAATTTAAAAGATAAGCTCCTATATGTCTCTCACTAGTGACCCCTAATAAAATCAACATTTTTATATTATTATGTTGCCAAAACTAAGAAACAAACATTGAAAACTTACTATTCTCTAAACTTCAGACTTAACTAGGGTGTCACCATATTTTCCATGAATTCTGCTGTCTCTGATCCTGTTCAACAAAACACATTGCAATCTAGCATATTCTCCGGCATTGGGGGCAGGGGCAGGCCGCCGGGAGGGGGCAGGCAGTTCATCAGTGGAGGGGGGGCCCGCTTCACGGGGGGGGGGGGGGCAGCGGCGGATCTAGCATATTCTCCTAATGAACTAAATCAAATCAGAATTTCATCCCCAGAAACTGTTCCTATCAAGGTCATCATAGACCAGTAAGCTGGGAAGGACAGGCTGATGGCAATCTTTCAGCGGTTTCCACTGCAGCAGATGCATATGGCATAGCTGTCCACTCCACGCCCTCATTTTAAGAGGTGTCTCACCCAGCCTCTGAAAGACCTCTTTCTCTGGGCTCCCTTCCCACCTCACTACCCAGTCTTTCTGGATCTCCTCTTCTGGTTCCTCCCATTCTTCCCTCCAGCTGAACCTTCAAGAAGTCCAAGGCTCAGGCTCAGGTGGCACACCTGGTTGAGTGCACATGTTACAATGTGCAAAGAGCTGGGTTCAAGCCCCCAGTCCCCACCTGCAGGGGGGAAGCTTTGTGAGTGGCAAATCAGTGCTACAGGTGTCTCTCTGTCTCTTTCCCCCTTTATCACTCCCTTCCCTCTCTATTTCTGGCTGTCTATTAAATAAATAAAGATAATAATAATAAAAAAATCCAAGGCTCAATCTTTGGTCCTATTCTCTATCAACACACACTCATTAAGTTATATGATGATCAAAGCCACCCATCGGTGATGGTTTTGTGTCTCTAACAACTATATCCTGATGCATCTCTCACCCAGAACCCTGACTGACTTATCTAAAGCTGTCCACCCAATGCTTCACTCGGTCTCTAACCTCAAACTCACAATGCCCACACTGTATTTTTGATTTGTGTCCTTATACTTCCTCCTCTAGTGTTCTTCCCCACCTCAGAGAATGGTAGTTCCATTCCGCTGTTGGTTCAGGCCAAAAGCCCTGTATACATTTTTTGACATTTCTCTTTTATAATCCGTATTCACTCCATCACCAAATCCTTTTAGCTGTCCTTTAGTTTGTATCTTAATTCTCATCACTTTTTCTATACCCATGGACATCCTCCTGATCAAGTTACTGTTTTTGTTTGTTTGTTTTACCTGGATTACTACCATGGGGCTCCAAACCTTTCATTCTGTTTCTACCTTTATCTTTCCCTGTCTCCTCACCATCCCAATTTATTCTCAAGACAGGGCTACTTTCAAAGTATAAATCTGTTCAAGTAAGGTTCCCCCCACCCCTCAACTTCCAGATGGTTTTCATTTTCACTCAAAGAAAAACCCCAAATCACTATTGAGACTGCCAAACACTATTTAATTTGGTCCCTCCTTCAATTCTGTCTTACTTGCTAAGCTCTCACCCTGGGGTTTACCCTGGTGCAGTACAGGTGCTCCTCAAACTTATCAAGTGTGCATTGCCTCTAGGCTTTTGGATTGTTTTTATCCCTAATGGGAATGTTCTGCCCATAATCATCTTTCTGACTCACAGGGAAAAAAGATAGGTAGGCTGACTAACTTCTCCCAAGTAATCTAAGAACTGTCCTGATTTGGGTCACCTAACAAGGCTAGGTTATGTGTAGGGATTGGCAAACATTTCGTATGGAGATCAGAAAAAGTCTTGTGATGAACACAGGTAAGGAAAACCCAGTGGTCCTTCTCACCAAGGGCCGCCAAGATGCTGTTCTGATGCTTCATGGAGGTCGGCATGAATGCATTTGGGATGCATTGGATCGACCTTCCCGTGGTGCATCCCATGAGTACCCATTCATTGGGGAAACTAACGATCCTTCCTAGCCGACTGAATCCACATGGATCCCAGTCACTTTCAAAGCCAGCAACAAGCAGCTCCTGACAGCTTTCAAGCTGTTGGTCCTGCTCTTTGAGTCCTCCAACTTAATATTGAGGGGCTGTCCTTCGCCAAACGCGTTATCTTTGCCCACCCTGTTCAACGCTTGACGTCTCGTCATCCAATCTGGTCTCCTACGCCTACACTGAACTTCTCTGTTCCAGACTCTTGGAAACAGAGTTGGCAGTCAGCTGAGGTAAAGAACAAACACCTCACCACAGACCCCTGCAAGCGTCAACCCGGCGGCTTTGACCTAGCACGTTATGATTGGGCCCTCCTCAATCGCTATCGAACAGGCCATGGCCGGTGCGCCGCTAAGTTCCATCACTGGGGAGCCAGAGATGACCCGAACTGCCCCTGCGGCTCCAGACAGACTATGACCCACATAGTCAACGACTGCCACCTCTCCAGATTCAAAGGAGGTCTCGAAACTTTACATCAGGCTCAACCTGACGCTGTTGACTGGCTACGGAAGAAGGGCAAACGCTAGAAGAAGAAGAATGGAGGTCGGCCACATGACCTAGGTCTCTGTCGGGCTGCACGCTGGCAAGCTGGTGGCCATCGTGGATGTGATCAACCAGAACAAGGCCTTGGTTGATGGACCTTGTACTACAGTATGGAGACAGGCCATGCCTTTCAAGTGCACAGCTCACTGACTTCGTCATCAAGTTCCCACACAGTGCCCATCAGAAGTATGTCTGAAAAGCTTGGGAGAAAGCAGATATCAACAAAAAGTGGGCTGCCACAAGATGGGCCGAGAAAGATTGATGCCAGGGAAAGGAAAGCCAAGATGATGGGTTTTGATCGCTATAAGGTCATGAAGGCCAAGGAAATGAGGAACTGAATAACCAAGTTTGAAGTTAGGAAGCTTCAGAAGACTACTCTCCTGAAGACTTCTCCCAACAAAGCAGCCGCTGCTGAGGTTGCTGAGGGTGCGTCTGCCACAAAGGTTCCAGCTAAAAAGGCAACTGCTACAGGCAAGAAGGCTCCTGCCCAGAAAGTCGCGGGCCAGAAGGCTGCACCTCCAAAAGCTCAGAAGGGTCAGAAAGCACAAGCCCAGAAAGCACCTGCTGCAAAGGCAGCTGGCAAGAAAGCTTAAGATCAGACGTGCTTATTAGAGTAATAAAGTTTTCTTTTTGAAAAAAAAAAAGAAAGAAAAGAAAACCCGGTGGTTATCCATTACTATTATTATTTACTAGAGCATTGCTCAGCTTTGGTTTAAGATGGTGCTGGGGATTGAACCTGGGACTTTGGAGCCTCAGATATAAAAGTCTTTCATAACCACTATGCTGTCTTCTTGACTGAAAATATATTTTGAAATACTGTTTTATTTTTAAATTTTTAAAGATCTTTATTTATTGGATATACACAGCCAGAAATTGAGAGGGAGGGGAGAGACAGGGAGAGAGAAAGAGAGACACCTGCAGTCCTGCTTCACCACTCGCAAAGCTTTCCTCCTGCAGGTGAGGACTAAAGGCTTGAACCCAGGTCCTTGAGCACATGTGTGCTCAACCAGGTGCACCACCACATAGCCCCTAAAATACTGTTTTTGATAACTAAGCTTTCAGTGGCCAAGGAGACTTTGGAACACAGCAAATTTGGAGTCTCGTTTCTGTGTTATTTCTCAAAGCCTGATTTTTTTTTCACATTTGCAAAATGGGGAATATGAAAAACTCAAATGTTTCTGTGATGATTAAAAGGATATATATATATATATAATATATATATGTATATGTATGTATATATAGTCATTCTGGTACATAGCAAACACTCAATCACTGGATTACAATTTATTATTGCTCTTTCCTTTTTAAAAAATGTTTTTAGTTATATTGTGTAGAGACAGAAAAATTGAGAGGGAAGGGGTGGGGGAGAGATACCTGCAACACTGTTTCACCACCTGTAAAACCTCCCCCCTTTAGGTGGGCTCAAGTGGCTTCAACCTCTTGGATGCCTCCGCACTGCTATTGTGTGCTTTACCAGGTGCACCACCCAGGCCCTATAATTACTCTTTCCTCACCAGCTTTAAAAAATGTATTATTTATTTATTTATTTATTGGATAGAGACAGCCAGAAATCAAGAGGGAGTGGAGGTGATAGGGAGAGAGACAGAGAAGCACCTGCAACACTGCTTCATCTTTGGTAAAACTCTCCCCCTGTAGGTGGGGACTGGGGGCTTGAACCTGGGTCCTTGCATATTGTAACATATGCACTCAACCAGGTGCGCCACCACCTAGCCCCTTCAATTCTCTATATTCCATACATAAGCAAGGTCACTTGATAGTTGTATTTCACTTTTTTTTTTCTCCTTTCTTTCTTTCTTTCTTTCTTCCTTTCTTCCTTCCTTTCTTTCTTTTTTCCACTTAATAGTGATCAACAAGAAAGAGGGGTACAATTCCACGCAATTCCCACCACCATATTTACATACCCCATCCCCTCCATTGGAAGCCTTCCTTTTCTTTATCCCAGGATAAAGTATGGACCCAAGATCATTATGGGGTGCAGAAGATAGGCGGTCTGGCTTATATAATTGTTTCTTCATAAGACATGGGCCTTGGCAGGTCGATCCGTACCCCCAGCCTATCTCTATATTTCCCTAGTAGGGCAGGTATCTGGGGAGGTAGGGTTCCAGGACACACTGGCCACACCAGCTATTTGGTATGGTATCCTATTACTCAGTGTAAATGCTGTTTTGTTTAGGACACAGAGATAACCAAGACCTGTAGGAAAGAATTGGGGGAAAGAAGACTACAAAAAAAAGGAAGGCATAAGTTAGAGTTCTTCTAGGTGCTATTTTTAATTTTATTTTTAAATTAGTGAATAAACAGTGGTTGACAACATTGTAAGATTTCAGGAGTATAATTTCACACCCACAACCCTCCAGCAAAGTTCTGTGCATATCACGCTCCCCGCCCCCCACCCCTTGTTCCTCCAAACAACGTGGTTCTTACAAAGTCTAAGACAGACAGTTTGGCTACTTCTTTTCTTTAAGTTCATTTTCCTCAGTCATTTATATTCCACAGTGGACAAAATGATCCTTTTTTTTTTTTTCACCTCTTGTTTCACATAGCATAATTGCCTCCAGTTCTATCCATTTTGTTCCAAATGATACAGTCTCAACTCTTTTACTGTAGAGGACTATGTATTCAACTGAATATATATCCCATAACTTTTTTAAAAAATCACCATCTATAGGGATTTAGAATCACTGCTTCGGGGTAATTTTTTTGATAGCAAGAGACAGAAATAGAGGAAGAAAGGGAAAGACACCTCATCATTAAAGCTTCATTCAGTGTAGTGGCCAGATTTGAAGATGAGTTGTTTGTATGGCAAAGCAGGCCCACTATCTAAATGAGCTATTTTTCTGTCATCTCCCCCCGCCCACTCCGCCTCCATCATTTATTTTTTAAATTGTACTTACTTAACTTTTAAACTAGAGTGCACTGCTCAGATTTGGCCTATGGTGGTGTGGGGGATTGAACCTGGGGCTTGAGAACTTCAGGCATGAAAGACTTTTGCAGAACCATTATGCTGTCTCCCCTGTCTACCCCCATCATTTGTTTATCCAGTCATCTGGGCTTGGGTATTTAGAGTGCTTTCATATTCTGGTTCTTGTAAATAGTGCAGGTATGAACACAGGGTATACATATTCTTTCAAATTTTGGCACAGGGAAGTGAACTCAAGTGCAATACCACTAGGTAACCTCCTGGGACCAAGAACAAGAGATATTTCCACACTGCCCTGATGTAGCCCATAGTACGTAAGTCCAGGATCCCCCCCACCAGACCCCACCACATACACAGGGTTAAGCTTGTGCTCCACCAAGTAATCTATTTCCCAGCCCCCTGAGTTTTATTTTGCAGTTATTGTAAATTTACATGCATACATCCAATATAATAGAGAGTGATCCTACCTACCCTTCACCCACTTTCCCTCAACGGTAACAGCTTGCACTAGTACAATAATATTACATACAATAATACAATAATACAATAATAGTATAATTATACCCAGTACACTGTCATAACCAGAAAACCGATATTGATATGATCCATGATAAGTACTTAGTTTATTGCTGGAAGGAAGACTATAATCTTCCCGGGACTGAATGATAAGTATTTCCACTTTGGGGGTGGCTGTGGGGACCGGTCAAAGGGATAGGCCAACAACAATCCTTATTAATTAATTCTGTGCTGAGCTGGTGCAGTGCTCTCCCCACTCTGACCCACTGTAAACCTAGTCTGTGCTGCAGATACAATCACTGGCTTCATGGATTTGTCTTTTGCCTTAAGGACAAACCAAGTGTCACTTACAGTTTACTTTGACCCCAGGCTCTGTGCCCAGTGCTTTTCATGCATTGCTTCAACCCTTACCAGAGCCTGGGGTGATGATATAGGCCCCATTAGAGATGATGAAATTGAGGGCTACTTGTGAAACAACTTCTCAGGTCAACTATTCAGGATATAGGAGAGCTGGGGGTGGGCAAGGGATTATTCTTGCCATTCTTGTTCACCCTCATGTAGTCCCCTCATACTCCAAGCAGAGCACAGCAGAAAGGAGATGGAAAGCTGAGCAGACAGTGAAATGGTCACATAAATAACTTTCATGCCTGAGATTCAAAGGTCCTAGGTTCAATTCTAAGCACCATCGTAAGCTGGAGCTGAGCAGCACTGTGGTAAAGGAGTAATTAGGTAAATTATAAAGGAAGAACGAAACAGACTAGATTCACTGTGACCTGTGAAAGGGTGTTTTGCTTTTTGCCTGTCTTCCTTTCCTTCCTTTTTTCTTTTGCCACCAGGGTTATCACTGAGACTTGGTGTCTCCAACGAATCCACTACTCCCAGCTGCCATTCCCCATCCCCCCTTTCTCTCTTTCCCCCTTTCTTTTCATTTGTTAGGACAGAGAGAAATTGAGGGCAGGGAAATGAAGAAAAAGAGGGAGAGAGAAACACTTGCAACACCGCTTCACCACTCCTGAAGTTTCCTCCCTGCAGGTGGGGAGTGGGGGCTTGAACCTGGTTCTTGTACATGATAACATGTGTGCTAAACCAGGCACACAACTGCCCTGCCCTGTGAAAGGTATTTTCTTCCTTTCCTCAATGAAATTCTAAGACAGTTGGGGAGGCCAATATTGACACATACATGGTAACGCAAGCAGCATATGCAAAGCAGCAACTGGGTAGTTCTGGGGCCTTGCAGGGTGGGGCAGTTGGGAGAGGCTTTCTGTGGGTGGCAGATAAGAAAGACAGGCTTGGACTCAGACATGTGAAAAGCCCACATATGATAGAGCTCACAAGGTAGGTACTCATGTCACTGACCCTTCCCACATTTTCCTCCTCTAAACTATAGTATCTACAGACTGCAGTAGACTTTCTCCAGGATACGTGAGAGTCCTCAGAGCTAACAGGAATGATGATGGCTGCTCACTCATTTAATCCTCAGGGCAATCTGTAACACGAATACTCTTACTAGCACCCTTTCACACAGATTGGTTTTAAGCCACCTGCCTGAGGTCACCTTCTTAGCAAATCAAGCCAAGATCAGAACCCAGGCACTTTGGGTCTAGACTTGTTGCTTTTGAGGAATATGCTTCATATTCCCTTTTGTTCCTCTGTCTGTGAACCTTTGTTGAGACCCTTTTTTCTAGCACATAGGTCCTTTTGTTGAATCGCCTTTATGCTTGACATGCTGGGGCCTTACTCATTTGTGATTTCTGTTTTCTGTTTTTTTCTCTCTTTACTTTCTCCTCCTCTTCCTCCTCCTCCTCCTCCTCCTCCTTCTTCTTGATACAGATAGAGAGACAGAGAGGCTGAGAGAAAGACAGAATTAAAGACAGATTCCACTAATGCAATGGGGGGCCAAGCTCAAACTTGGGTTGTACACATGGCAAAGCAATGCACTGCCCAAGTGAACTATTTTGCTGGGCACATACATGTAAAGTTTTACTGCTCTCAGTCAATTTTTTTCTCACTCAGATAGAGAGACTAGGGGAAAGATAAATATAGAGAAAGGGAGACATGACAGTGTTGAAGCTTCCCTAGTGCTGTGGCATGTCTCCTGTGGAGCTGGGGTTCATATCTGGACCACTTGCATAACAAACACACACCCAACCTAATGAGCTATCTTTTCAGCCCATACACATCTTTACCCAGTCAAAACTCAAGTTAAATGACACACCAGCAACAGCCATCAGGGGAGCAAGACATTTCAGTGATGGGCCCAGTGATACACATTTCAGTTCACAGTAATCCCGCAAGGATTTAATTTTATTTATTAAAAAAATTGTTTATATATACCAGAGCACTGCTCAGCTCTGGCTTATGGTGATGTGGGGGATTGAACCTAGGACTTTGGAGCCTCTGGCATGAGAGTCTGTTTGCATAACTATTATACTATCTCCCCTGCCCAATTTTTCTTAATTTTTTCAACTGAGGAAATTGAATCTCAGAGATACCAAGTAACTTATTCAAAAGCTGTGATTTCCACCCCACATCTATGCCTTCTTCAAGGTAGCTCAAGCCACAACCTCTGCTCTCTCACTTCTCTCTTCCCTGCCATCCAGCCATCAGTTTCTGCCTCCTTCCTTTTACATGACCTTAATGGTCTCCTTCACATGTCTTTCCAGCCAGGGCTATCTCCAAATGTCAGGAGCTAGGGAAGATACTTCTCAGGTCTTATAAAATTCTGATTCAATACCTGGAAGTCACCTAGAGTTGATCAGATCCACTGCCCATCCCAGGAAGGGTCTTCTATAATCATCCCTGATCATTTACTTATTCAGTAATGAATGCCTACTCTATGCCAAATATGTCCTAAGAAATGGGAATAGTGTGATAAACAGTGACAGACAACACCCCTCACCTCCAGGAAGCTCCATTTAGTTGAAGGGGATTGGCAATAAAAACTTGAAAAAAAAAAGTAGACCAGGTAAGGTGTTTCAATGGTAGGGGGCATGCTTGGCATGTGTGAGACCCCTGGTTTGATCCCCAGAGCACCATAGAATGGAGTAACACTCTGCTCTCTTTCTTATAAAAACTAAAGCTAGAGATAAAATTAAATTATATAGAATATTAGGTGTTGATATATGCTAAGGAAGAAAAAATGAAGTATAAAAGGGGGAGATAGAAAATGGGATGTGTGTATCATGGGTAGAAATTTGTTGGGTTGACCTGTAAGTTCTCCTCCTCTCCTCTTCTTCCTCCTTCTTTTCTTCTCCTTCTCCTTCTCCTTCTCCTTCTCCTTCTCCTTCTCCTTCTCCTTCTCCTTCTCCTTCTCCTTCTCCTTCTTCTTCTTCTTCTTCTTCCTCTTCCTCTTCCTCCTCCTCTTATTCTCCTCCTTTGTTTTTTCCTTCTAGTTTCTTTATTGGGGGATTAATGGTTTACACTCAACAGTAAAATATAATAATTTGTACATGCATAACATTTCTCAGTTTTCCACTTTTCCTTTCAGCCCCCACTAGGTCCTCCTCTGCCATCCTGTTCCAGAGTGTGAGACCTTTTTACTTTTGCTTTTACCTCTTTTACTTTGGTGCAATATATCAACTCCAGTCCAAGTTCTGCTGTGTGTTTTCCCTTCTGTTTTTATTTTTCAATTTCTGTCTATGAGTGAGATCATCCCATATTCTTTCTTCTCTTTCTGGCTTATTTCATTTAACATGATTCCTTCAAGCTCCAT